>NW_008806274.1:26924-89318 GCF_000400465.1 Wallemia ichthyophaga EXF-994 | reverse complement strand
CCCTTGCCACCGTGGCCTGGACGACCTGGGTAACCTGGGTAGCCTGGGTAGCCATCGCGGCCATCGTCGCCATCTTCACCATCGTGGCCATGTCCACCGTGACCACCGTTACCACCGTGGCCTGGACGACCTGGGCGACCTGGGTAGCCATCACGGCCATCGTCGCCATCTTCACCATCGTGGCCATGTCCACCGTGACCACCGTTACCACCGTGGCCTGGACGACCTGGGCGACCTGGGTAGCCATCACGGCCATCGTCGCCATCTTCACCATCGTGGCCATGTCCACCGTGACCACCGTTACCACCGTGGCCTGGACGACCTGGGCGACCTGGGTAGCCATCACGGCCATCGTCGCCATCTTCACCATCGTGGCCATGTCCACCGTGACCACCGTTACCACCGTGGCCTGGACGACCTGGGCGACCTGGGTAGCCATCACGGCCATCGTCGCCATCTTCACCATCGTGGCCATGTCCACCGTGACCACCGTTACCACCGTGGCCTGGACGACCTGGGCGACCTGGGTAGCCATCACGGCCATCGTCGCCATCTTCACCATCGTGGCCATGTCCACCGTGACCACCGTTACCACCGTGGCCTGGACGACCTGGGCGACCTGGGTAGCCATCACGGCCATCGTCGCCATCTTCACCATCGTGGCCATGTCCACCGTGACCACCGTTACCACCGTGGCCTGGACGACCTGGGCGACCTGGGTAGCCATCACGGCCATCGTCGCCATCTTCACCATCGTGGCCATGTCCACCGTGACCACCGTTACCACCGTGGCCTGGACGACCTGGGCGACCTGGGTAGCCATCACGGCCATCGTCGCCATCTTCACCATCGTGGCCATGTCCACCGTGACCACCGTTACCACCGTGGCCTGGACGACCTGGGTAGCCTGGATAACCGTCGTGACTGTGACCGCCGTGTCCCGGACGACCTGGATGACCTGGGAAGCCATGGTGGCCATCGTCGCCGTCTTGACCGTCATCGCCATCTTGGCCATCGTCACCATCGTCACCATCGTCAGCGTGTTTACCGTGTTTGCCAGACTTGCCGTGTTTACCGTGCTTGCCTTTCTTGCCCTTCTTGCCCTTCTTACCACTCTTTCCGTGTTTGCCGTGCTTGTAGTGGCCGTGCGAGTGGCGGTGGTGGCAGCAGCAGCAGTGGTGGCAGCAGCGGCGGCTAGCTACGAGGTTATCGTCGTCGTCGTAGTTGTAGTCGTCGTCGCAGTCAAGCGAATCGTCACAATCGTCGCAGTCGCCGCTGTAGCTGTATTCATCGCAATCTTCGCAGTCGCCACAGACGTCCACATCCTCATAACCATCCTGGTAGTCTTCATATGCACCGTGGCATTGGTGTGGGTTGCGGTGACAGTCTGTCTGCGCCTTTCTGTCAGCAGTGAGAACGAGTGCGGAGAGTCTGCCCGCGCCATAGCATCTTGTGTCGAGTCCGAAAGTGTATGCATTCAGGTCGAGCCCGCGTCCGGCAGCGTGACCGTACGAAACACGTTGAGGAGTGCATCCGTCCTCTTCGCGACAACCGCTCATGTCGAAGTTCCAGTAGTTGTACCATGCAGGCCCGGCATCGTCGTCTGGTGTAGGATTACCGTGCAAGTCGATACTGCGCATTTCAACGAGACTCTTTGGGTTGTTTTGGGGAATGGAGAAGACGTCAATCTCGCCGCGACCTGTCTTTAAGAAAGGTGGGTTGGACGTTGAGAGAGGCTTTGTAGGGTCCTCCGATAACATACCCGCGTGCACCGCGTACATGTCGTAGTCAGGCAAGTGGATGTAGAGCGGGGTGTTGTAGAGGAACTCCTTGGTGTGCGGGGTGAGGTTACGTGCGATGTGGAAGTGAGGGGTGTTTGTCTTCATGTGCTTAGGAAGCTTCATCGCGCCAGTTGGGCGGAGACGCTTAGGGCATCCCATCGCGATCCATTCTTCACCACCTTTAACACTCTCCACTTGGTCGAGGAAAGCGCGCCATTCTACGACTAATTGGTCGTGATTGCCGCGCACGGCGAGTGCATCTAATTCAACTAATTTGTTTAAAACTCCTTGGGAATTTGAACCTTTGGCGATCACATCACCGAGCGCAATAAGCGTGTCTTTGTCCTGATCGTAGTCTAATTCGTAGAGGAGGTTCCTAAAAAAAAAAAAGTTAAAAAAAAGGTAAAACCAATAGAAACACGCCAACTCACTCAAATGGAGTAAGCATTCCGTGGATATCACCGACGAGAATAGTGCGGCCACCCTTCTCGTCGTAGTAAGTGGCATTTGGCTTGATGTGGCCAAGTTGAATGCCAGTGGGTGGAGCATTGCCGGACAGGAACCAGAAGAGTAGCCAGATCCAAAGACATGCGGCAACTACCACACCCAAGACGCTACAGTAGCATTTCTTGCTGCGTCGGATAGAGGTGCTGGTGCTGCTATGTTCATGGAGCAGCGGCTGCTGCTCAGAGTTCACGTAGACTGTGTCCTCTGCAGTCATCGTGGTTTGTGATGGAGTTGGAAGCGAGAAGACGAAATGCGGATGATCGGGATGAAAATAGGCACGATGAACGTCACTTTAAATTAATTGTAAAATTTGTTATGATCACGTTTTTCATAGTTCAGTGTGGAGAATGTGCAGGTAGCGAGAAAAGTGGTTGAGGATATTCATTTTTATTTGAATTTCATCCCTCTTGGTGTCTAGCATTTGCGAGCCGAGAAGCCTGCCGAGTCTGCCAATTTCGCGGGGAATGTAGTGTGCGTCGTGGGAGATGATTTTAGACATTATGCGGAGGTAAATTGTGTGCGGCGAGCTGTGCATCTCTTGACCAAGCTCCTGAGCAGTCGTCTCAGCAATCTCCAACCTCTTTTCACCGCTTGCCCGCATAAACACCTCCACTAAGCTGTCCAAGTCCTCCACCAGGCCAGCTTTGTCATTTAAATTACCGTCAATCTGTCTATTGGTGTTGCAGTGGGTGTTTACGTAGTCCACGAGAGCATCAAGGGTACGTGACTTGTCGTAATGGAGTACCTCACCAGACCCTTTGACTAACTTTAAAGTGGGAAGTGAGCCAATCTTAAAACTCCTCTGAATATCCGCATTTGAGCTCTCATCGACGTTTATCTTGGCCACTTGACAGCTGTCTTCACGGGAAAAAGAGATGCCGAGCGAGTCGAAAGCGGGGAGTATGCGTTTGCAATGAGAGCACCAGGGCGCATAGAAGAGTATGAGTGTGTTGAGGGAGGCGTCTGCGTAAACAAAAGAATGAAAATTATCATCGGTTAAGTCAATAACCGGGGAGCGCGATGATTGAGATGGGAGTGATGATTGTGGGTGTATGTGAGAGTGGTGTTTAATGAAGGAGATAAAACCATTCATATCTCTATCTCCTGTGTAGTCAACAGGAAGACCATTGTTTGGTGGAAAGTATTTAATGGCTGTGAGAGAGTTAGAAGATATAAAAGGCAAAAACAGACATACTAGGATATGAATTGATAGACCATCTCTTAACAAACTTTTTATATTCGTCTGAGTCAATTTTTGCTATGTGTATTTGGTTTGAATGGGCGAATGAATCTGCCAATTGATTGTACACCGGCTCTAGCTGCTCTTTTGAATTATAAGCGTGTGGCTCTAATCAGCGATACTTCCACCCACTGCAATGTCCACACCACGGCGTATAGAATTCCACCAGAACACCGCTATCTCTACCAACGATGTCGGTGAAATTCGATGGCGTGAGATCTAATACAGCAGCCATAGCAGCTACGCTGGCCGCTGAAATAGTTAAAATCAAATAAATTACTTTGATTTTCATCGTTGATCGTCAACAACCATCATCTAATGTCCACGTCTACCAATAGGCTTATCGTTGTTTCCAACAGGCTCCCTGTGACTGTATCTCGTAGATTTGACGGGGAGTGTGAGTGAACCACGTGTAGCACACACACGCTCACACGACAACTCAGATGAATTCAAGTTATCCAGCGGTGGCTTGGTTTCCGCATTGAGTGGCTGCAAGAAGCAGATGGATTTCACCTGGATTGGCTGGCTGGGCATCGAAATCCCCGAAGCTGACCACGACCACGTTACACAGCGACTGCGCGATGAATACTCGTGCCAGCCTGTCTTCCTCCCAGACAACATCGCTGACAAGTACTACAATGGATTCGCTAATGAAATGATTTGGCCACTCTTCCACTACCACCCAGGTGAAATGAACTTTGACGAGACCAACTGGTTTGCTTATCGCGCAGCCAATGCCATGTTTGCTCAGGTCGTCACTAGCCAGGTCCGCTCCGGTGACCTTGTCTGGGTCCAGGACTACCACCTTATGCTCCTGCCTATGATGCTTCGTGGTTTGATCGAGAAGAACAACGTTGGTCATGAAACGCATAAAGAACTCGATCGTTTGCATAGAGGTATTGATGGCGTCGTTGTAGACAACGTTCACCCGAAACACGGTGTCAAAATTGGCTGGTTCCTCCACACTCCCTTTCCCAGCTCGGAAATCTACAGAATTCTACCTGTCAGAAGGGAAATTCTCCTTGGTATTCTTCACTGCGATCTCGTCGGTTTCCATACATATGACTATGCAAGGCACTTTCTCAGCTCATGCACCCGCATCCTCGGTCTTAGTGCCCTACCCAACGGTGTTCAATTCGGTGCTCGTTTCGTCCACTGTGGCACTTTCCCTATTGGCATAGAGCCCAGTCAGTTTATCGAGATGCTTGAGACGCCTGGGGTGGTGCGACGTATCGAAGCACTTCGGAAGCGATTCGAGGGTGTGAAGATAATTTGCGGGGTAGATCGACTCGACTATATAAAAGGTGTACCACAGAAGCTGCACGCCTTGGAAGTATTCCTCCAGCAGCACCCCGAGTGGATTGGCAAGGTAGTGCTAGTGCAACTCGCGATTCCTTCACGGGGAGGAGTTGAGGAGTATCAGACGCTTCGTGCGCGTGTGAACGAGTTAGTAGGTCGTATAAACGGTCGGTTCGGTACAGTCGAGTTCATGCCCATTCACTTTATGCACAAGTCACTCACTTTCGATGAACTTTGCGCGCTGTACGCGATTAGCGATGCATGTCTCGTGAGCAGCACGCGCGACGGGATGAATCTGGTCAGCTATGAGTATATTTCCACGCAATGCGCTAATCATGGAGTTATGATACTTAGCGAATTCGCAGGCGCTGCACAGTCTTTCCATGGCGCACGTATCGTCAATCCTTGGAATATCGCTGAAATGGCTACCGCCATCCATGAAGCTGTCACCATGTCGGCGGAGGAACGCGCTGAGAAGCACGCTAAACTTTTCAAATACGTTAGTAAATATACTAGCTCCTTCTGGGGAACGAGCTTCGTTAGCGAGTTGAAACGCATCAAGCATTCACATGACTCGAAAGACGCCCATGGGCATGATGGAGTGTATAGGGAGATTATCGAGGCCAGGAAGAGGAGCATCGGGGGAATGTCTAATGATAATTACGCTTCTGGGGAATATTCCGGGAAAGCGTGAGTCATTTGATTTGCTTGATTTTTTTTCAATTTGATGGCATTGTAATGATATTTATGTTTATATATATGTACACGCACCTCTCACCGCGTCTGCCATGATCGATCTTCCAATACACCCACCAAGCAGCGCAAAACCGCCGCAAAAGCCAGCAGCGCTGACGGGTGAGCAAGAGGAAAAGTATGATTTGGTGCTAACAGCGATGCGCCAACTCAACACTCTCCCTATGAGCGAGAATGATAATACTCCTGCGGGAATAAGCGGGGTAGAAGAGCGATTCTTAACTAGAGAATGCATGTTGCGCTATCTGCGAGCGACGAGATGGAACACTGTGACGACGATCGAGCGATTACAAAAGACCCTAATCTGGCGTCGCACTATAGGACTCAACGAGGGAGGCAAATTGATGAGCGGCGACTATATAGCACCCGAGCAGCTCACGGGCAAGCAGCTCCTGTGCGGATTCGATAACTTGGCCCGCCCCCTCTGGTACATGAAGCCGGATAGACAGAACACAGAGGAGAGCACCCGGCAAACTGATCATGCTTTCTTTATGCTCGAATTGGCTAAAATATGCGCTCCGAGAGGCGTGGAAACCGTCAGTCTGCTTATCAATTACGCTAAGAAGGCTAAGGGTCCGTCGCTCGCCACGTCAAAAGGCGTACTTTATGCCCTAGCCGATCATTACCCAGAAACACTGGGAACTGCTTTCGTTATTAACCTTCCAGCCGTCGTCACGTGGATGTTTAAAATTATCTCGCCCCTCCTCGACCCCGTTACCAGAGAGAAACTGTCCTTCTCGAATGACGTCTCGCATGTGGTAGATAAATCTCAGCTAGAGGACAGTTTTGGCGGGAATGTCGATTTGAGTGTCTACGATCACGATAAATACTGGTCACAGCTTATGGATTTCGTCGATGAGCGTAAAAAGAAGATGTCGGATAAGTGGATTGAGCTTGGCGGTGGTATTGGCGTGTCTGAGTGGGATATCAAGTCATTTGATGGGGAGTGGGGGGTGAAAGAGGTGCAAGGTCAATGAGTGGGTGCTAATGCTCTAGAAAAAGGATAGAAACGGGAATGTAATAGTCGAACAAGACGATAACACGGATATATATGCGCATATTGGAAAACTAGCAAACTAGCGCACACATTCGCGCATACGTGCATGCAAATGAGCAGGCATGAAGCCATACCGCGGGAAAGGGTCGGGAGTGGGGTAAGAGATGTCATCGAGATGAGTGACTTGGATTGAGATTGTGCGATCAGCTGCGCTGTAAAACACTTTGTACATCTTGCTTTCATCCCCAATAGACGTGATGGTCTCGCGCACAAACTCAATCAGCATTTCGGCAAGACTAGTGCAGGTTTTGTGGTTCCATGCGTAGTTACTCCCGCGAACGAGATTAGGGAGTGATAGCGTATCGTACTCCTTCACATCGACTAGAATACCGCTTTTGTTTTTGAATCCGACAACTATTTTCTAAGTGGTTGTTAGTGAATATTTTCACCCTTACTCAAACTAACTGGGACACCTAATAGATAACTCTGAAAGTAAAACTTGAGCAGCTTCTGATCGAATCGGTCTTGTTGGGCGGGGGATTGGATTTGAATGGATGTCTTAAGTTCAATGTAGTCATCTTGATGGGGAGTGTAGAGGTGTTGTTGATGGAATTGATCGGTAGACGCACAATCAACTTCCCCTGCAGTTAGAATCTTGTGTTTACCAAAGCGTAGTTTATTGATAGTTGCCCATTGAGCCGAATTGTTTGTCGGAGTGTGAGGTGCACCAGTGGCTAGACCTTCGAAGGCGTAGCCATTGTACATGGCCCTTTTGTGCCATTCTGAGGATGGTTTAGCTGGTGGTGAATTGTCGCTGATAAATATGGAATTGTGGATGAGCATACAATTGAGACACCAGTTGTCATCGTAGTTGTACAAAGCCGTTGTTAGCTTAGTGAGGATGCCTCTGAAGGTGATAACGTTATAAGACCACCAATCTAATTTATAATGATCAATTGCCAGTAATAGGTTGTCTAGGTGTTCAATATTTTCATTGAAAACCATCCCTTCAACGCCAAAATTCAAGTCACTGCCAATACTCAATCTAGCATCATTATAATAAGATAATTGAGAATTATTATACAAAATATATCTATCTTTGTTGATTGAGAAGGTTGTGAGTTGAGTTGGGTAGGATACTTGGATTGGTGGTAGTTGCTGTGCGTGGTTTGGCAATTTAAATGAATTAACGAGCATCGAATTGGATCTGTGGATTTATTTAGTTGTTGTGTTGGGTGTTATAAAATTACTAGAACCCACCACTATTAGTTTATAAGCCTGGTTCTGTAAAAATTAGTCAAACAAACCAACTCACTCCTCTTTGTACGCTGCTTGTACATAATTCTATGTCCACACTCTCTACACCTAATGGGTTCCCTGGGTTTTATTTCATTTGGACTAGCGCAGTC
Organism: Wallemia ichthyophaga EXF-994; assembly: GCF_000400465.1. NCBI lineage: Eukaryota > Fungi > Basidiomycota > Wallemiomycetes > Wallemiales > Wallemiaceae > Wallemia > Wallemia ichthyophaga. The sequence goes on along the minus strand of NW_008806274.1, from coordinate 81,332 downwards.
TAAACAATATTAGAATAATTCCAAAATCCCCTATCAACCCACCTGCACATAAATATTTCATAATCATATTTTTGTCTTCCATTGGGTTATTGATTGTGTTCATTGTTCTCTTGCTATTGCTCTTGGTCGTCAACCACCAACAACATGTCAAATGATTTTAAAGTAAATAGAAATACTCAAAGGCAGTCATTTACCGCTCTTTATTCCATGGCCGCTGAGCAGGACGTCGACGCCGACGATGACCTCGCACGGGCTCAAAAGAAATTACGAGATTTAAAGTCTAAAATATCCAGCCAATCAAAGAAGAATTTCGTTCTAGAGAGGGATGTTAGGTATTTAGACGGTAGAATTGCCCTCCTTATCCAAAACAGAATGGCTGCAGATGAGAAGGAAGAGGTCGCTGCAACTTTAGAGGAAAACGACGACAACGCTGGTTGGCTTGATGATAAGAAAGTACAGCAATACGCTAACCTCTTCTTCCTCCTCCAATCTGAACCTCGTCATATCGCTGTGCTCTGTAGACTCGTCAGCCTCGCTGAAATCGACACACTCTTACAAACTGTCATGTTCACCCTCTACGGTAATCAATATGAGTCTCGTGAAGAGCACCTCCTCTTAACCATGTTCCAATCCGTTTTATCCGCTCAGTTTGAGACTGCTACCGAGTTCGGAAGCTTACTCAGGGCTAACACCCCTGTCTCAAGAATGATGACCACCTACACACGCAGAGGTCCTGGCCAATCCTACCTCAAGAGCGTCCTCGCTGATCGCATCAACTCCCTCATCGAACACAAGGACTTGAACCTCGAAACAAACCCCTTGAAAGTCTATGAACAAATGCTCAACTCCATTGAAGAGGAAAAGGGCATCTTACCTCCTGGTTTGTCTCGTGGCGTCTCCACCGAAGTCGCCTCCGATAACCCCGACGTACAAGCCATCATTAGACCTAGAATCACTATGCTCATCGAAATTGCAAACTCCTTCTTATACACTATCATCGACTCCATCGACAGCGTTCCTTATGGTATCCGTTGGATCTGCAAACAAATTCGTTCTCTCACTAGAAGAAAATACCCACAAGCTACCGATTACGCTATTTGCTCTCTGATTGGTGGTTTCTTCTTTCTGCGCTTTATTAACCCAGCTATTGTCACCCCACAGGCTTACATGCTCGTTGACGGCATCCCTGCTAAACACCCTCGTCGCACTCTCACCCTGATCGCAAAGATGCTTCAGAATCTCGCAAATAAACCTTCTTACGCTAAAGAGGCGTATATGATGCAGCTAAATCCTTTCGTTGAGAACAACAAGGCGAGGATTAATCAATTCCTCAATAATCTCTGCGAGGTTGGTGATTTCTACGATCAGCTCGAGATGGACCAATACATGGCTCTCAGTAAGAAAGAGTTGCAGATAAATATAACGTTGAATGAATTATACAATACCCATTCCCTGCTTGTCCAACATATGGATATACTTGTGAGTGGGGTGTTTGGATGGCGAATGCGCAATACTGACACCAAAATTAACACTCCAGGCACCACAAAGCAAACAACATCTTAGAATACTGCTAGACGAATTAGGGCCATCGCCTGGACCAGTGCCCCGCAAAGACAACCGCACGATCAATCTGCCCATGTTCTCGAGATGGGAGACGCCAATCCAAGATCTCACCACGGCTCTGATGGCCGAGAGCAACGTAACGCAGAACGACATTCTCTATATGGAGGCCAAATCCATTTTTGTCCAGCTGATCCGTTCGATGCCGGGTGCCGACAGACTACCAGTCGATTTGCCCGCGATAGCCGAGCGCGCTGCTACAACTAAAGACCCCGTCTTGGTGAAGAAAGGGATCAAAGTGAAAGAAATGTTGCGCGAACTCGAGGAGATCGGCATCATTGACCGCGCTGATGAATACAACCTCATGCAGGAAGAGGTACAGGCTGAGCTCGCACATCTCGGAAACATACGCGAAAAAGTTCTCATTGAGTCTAAATCCTTAGATAGCGTATACAAGACCATTTGCGACCATAATAATTATCTCCGCTCACAACTCGAAAGCTACAAAGCATACCTGGCGAATGTGCGCATTAACTCGTCGAAAGATGCTAAATCTTCAACGGGTGGTGTCGGCGTCGTTACCGTTGGTGGTAAGGAGAAGAAAACTGCCAAGTCTCAAATCCTCGGCCCGTACCGCTTCACTCACTACCAACTAGAGAAAGAGGATATTATCAAACAAAGCAATGTACCTGAAAATAGAAGATCAAACATCTACTTTAACTTTACATCACCAACCCCAGGCACTTTTATCATCGCTCTTCATTACAAAGGCAGGGAGAAGGCCATACTCGAAATGGATCTCAAAATCGATGATCTCCTTGAAAAGCAGAAAGATGGAATCAACCTGCTTGATTTGGAATATGTTCAGCTGGATGTAGATAGGGTGTTGTTGCTACTTCAAAAGTCATTCTCTAAGAGACGTTAATTTCTTTCATTGGACATTCCAAAATCTCTATTCACGCTCTTCGCACTGATTATCTACACTAGGCTAAGTACACAAACTAAACTCGATATCGACACTCGTTTTTATCACCACTCAACTCTCACTTGGTATTTCTATATCTCATTGTAACAATTTCCAGATACATGGTACAGACTACGTATGACTAAGTATGACAACAAGCTATGTATATCTCAAAACAACTGTCTCAGTCCATCATAGAGGCGATAGTGAGTGACGCGGTGAAGATGACGAGCTGGACGCCGCACACGAGGAGGAGAATGTCAGCGGCTTTAGCGAAAGTCGTCCGCGCACACGCCTTAAGATGGAGGAGGGGAGGGTAAATGAAGCAGAGGGGAACGCACGCAACTGTGAGGTATGAGGTGTGAGAAGGAGAAGCCAATCAATTCAAAGAACCAACTCACCTGAACCGATAAGCGAGACAAACTTATCTAAATCGCTCGCACCGCAAATACTAACGACAATACAAACGAACACCACAGCTAATCTGAAGAGATTCTTCTTCCACTTGACCTTATTACTGAATTTGCCGCTCTCGACAAATATACCAGCCTCCATGATACGCACTGCTGGGAAAAGCTGGAGAGGTATACTGAGGAGAATAGCGAGAGAGTAGAGAAATTGAACTGACTGCACGAAGCGGTTGTCTTGTGGCAGGTTCGATATTACTACTGTCTGGATCTTGCTCCCAAATGCAGCATAACTAAGGAACCCGCTACTCGCAAATAGCGCAGTAAGTACTATCATTACTCCCGATAACACATATGGGAATTTCCGTGGCTCACGCATCGATTCCACTACAGGTATGATCAACCCTATTCCCTCGAATGCGAATACGGCAGTACCCATAAAGAGAGGGTATGACTCAGAGTTGAACAGAACAACATCTTTGGCTATTCCGTTGCTCGCGATCACTGCTATCTCCTGACTAAAGAGATAGATAATTCCGAAAAGGATAAAGACGTCGGCGATGAGCGCTGTGAGTGAGAGTTTGGTAAGGTTGCGGTAGAGTGCGAGTGGTGTGAGAATGGGAATCTGGATAAGAATGAAGAGAAGAGTAGGCAGATTGAGGTTACTTTCGCTCACTGCTATTACGAATGCACGGAGATTTTCAGCAACGAAGACGGTATATGCAGACACGAAACCCATCTGGGATACGGTAATTGAAGCGAGAATGGCCAAGCGCATCTTATTGCCATAAAGGATACCGCCGATGTCACCAAACGAGCCAGGTACTTTGTAGCTGGTGTGTATGAGGAGGAGGTATGCCCACATGTTTACGAGTGCTAGGATGATTATGACAACGGTGGAGAAGTACAGACCACCATTGAGAAAGGCTCTACCTAGGAAGAGAATGCCAGTACCAATGAAAGATTTGAGAAGCATCAAAACAGCCTGTGTGATGCTTGCTGTGCCGCGCCGGGCAGCAGAAGTGGATCTTCTTCTAACAGGGATAGGTCTAGGAATTAGAGGATCACGTTCATCACGTGGTTTTCTAGGGAGTCTGGAGGATTCTTGAGGGTGTTGAGAGTGTTGAGACTCATCAGATTCATCTAATTCTTCCAATTCTTCCAATTCTTCACCTGCAAAGTGACCAAATAAAGCTAAGTAATCGACAAAAGAGGTATTTGCGAATTCAGGGTGTTCGACGCCCCTTTCACGTGCTCTATTTGCAATATATTGCCTTCTAAAACCACCTGGATGCCTGAGATAGCCTAGAGAGTGATCAACTTCATTCTCAGATTGAGACTCTAAAGCAGATTGAACATTTGAGAAAGACATGCTCCGTGGTCTAATAGAAGTAGAATTTCTATGTTGCCTTTCCCATGCGTATAGGTGATGAGTGATATCAGCACCAGGGACGTGTAGAGGAGCAGAGAAAGAGTCATGATCATTATCGAGATCGTTATCGTCGTCATCGTCATTGTCATTGATATTATTATCACTTGATCGCTGCCTTTGCTCCTTTGAAACGAGGTGTCTTCTGAGGATATCTGCTTTAACCTCGTCGTCGTTGGTTGAATTATTTCCAGGGCCTATAAGGATTATAAGGATTATGAATATTTTCAATTTCAATTAATTTAAAACTAACTTGACATGGTCGTAAGCAGATAACATACGTTGGGGCTATCAATTGAACCATCATGTCAAATGAAAATCCAAATGAAAACTCAAATTCAAATCCAAATCCAGCTAACATCGGCACTTTGCACACCTCAAATCCAAATCCATCCACCTCCACACGCACCAATGAATACTCCTCACAAACTAAAGCAGGCACCGCTAAAATGAAGTTTGCGCCTAAAATTCAACCACGAAAGAAGCCCACAGAAGTCAAGCCAGAACCCACTTCGGATCCTTCTAGCGGTAGAGGAAGGGGTAGAGGAAGAGGCGATTCTACACGAGGTAGAGGTCGTGGTAGAGGTGAAGTTCAAATGACTGCATCCGGTCCTTTCGCTATGGGTCCTTCAAAGAACGCTGGAATGGGTAGAGCTCGTTCTGCTCAAGCTTCAGGTATCACCGTTGGTGGTAATAGGCAGGCTATGCAGAAAGAATCTGCTCAACTCACCGGCGCTGGTAAACCTTCACGCTTAGCAGGTGATAGAGGTGCTACTGTTAAAGATGACCCCGAGCAATACTCTGAAAATGAGGATGAAGGTATGGAAATTATCGATATTCAACAAGTTGCATCTCTCGATCAAAATGCTCCTACTTCTATACCTAAAGAGCATTACAAGTTTGATAATAAAAAAGATAAGAAGAAAAAGCATCTGAACAAAGACATTAAACCGAAAGTTAAACCTGATCCAGATGGAAACGTTGATGAGATGAAACAAGATGAAGATGATGACGTTGAGCAGGCTGATGTTGAAGATATAGCCAAAGGTGGTCTCGATCTTAGTGCTTCAGAAGAAGAAGATGAGACTGAGGACGTTGCTTACGACTTTACAGCTGCTTTAGATGCTGATGAGGATAAAATGCTCTTCCTTCAATTCCCAAAGACTTTTCCAAAGTTTTCTGCACCACCCAAACAAGCAAACACCGACAAGCGGGTGTCATTTGCTGGGGCTGATCAAGAAAAAAATCAAGATGAAGACGATAAAGAAAAAGAAAAGGACACAAAGAAAGATCAAGACAAAAAACCTGACACCAAACCTGACCTTTCAAAACTCGACCAAATCAGCCAAGATGACGACGCTGAGGGTGAAATTGGGGAGTTGTTAGTGTACGAAGATGGTCAAGTTAGAATACATCTCGGAAATGGTCAGGTTTACGATTTAAACCGTGCCACACAGCCTTCATTCCTTCAAAATATAGTGTCTATCGATCATCACCATCGACAGATATCTGTTTTTGGTGAAGTCGGTTTGAGATACTCTGCAATCCCAGACATAGATCGACTGATTGATCAGATGTACCTTGAGGATCAAGAGGAGGCTGCGGTTAAAACAGATGCTGGCGTTGATGCTGGTGCTGCTAAGCAACCCGCCTAGGTGGTAATCTATACTTAGTTTGTTACGTCTAACGTCTTACGATATGCCTTTCCTTCACACCTACACTTACACTATAGATAGATAGATATTTATTCGAAATGCATTCACATTAATCCTTACAGCCGGCATTACTAATCACTATTCACATGTAGATTGCAAAGCATTGCATTAATTATAAAAGTAAAAATCTCTTTATATCATTGTTTAAGCAGCGTAAGCAGATGACGCAACACGTCCACCTCTACCGGTCCAGTTCAAGTGGTTTGGTTGACCCTTGATGAATTTGTCAGATTTGGCCGAGTCCTTAACTTGGAAAGTGTGAGCGCCGAAGAAATCACGTTGAGCTTGAATAAGGGAAGCGGATGGAAGGTCAGCAGATCTGTAAGAGTCGAGGAAAGAGAGGGATGATGAGAGTGCTGGTGTTGGGATACCCCAGAGAGTAGCTTGTGCAACCACACGTCTCCATCCAGCTTGAGCGTTTTCGAGTGCCTTTACGAAGAAATCATCGAATAAGAGTGACTCGAGTTGTGGGTTACGCTCGTATGCCTTGGAGATGTCACCAAGGAAAACTGACTTGATGATACATCCACCACGCCACATCTTTGCGATACCTGCGTTGTTGAGCTTCCAGCCGTATTCCTTAGCAGCTTCACGGAAGAGAAGGAAACCTTGAGCGTATGAGATAATCTTGGCACCATAGAGAGCTTGTTGGAGGTCATTGACGAAAGCAGCTTTGTCACCTGAGAATTGCTCCTTTGCAGGTCCCTTGAGTTTTTGAGCAGCAGTTTGACGCTCATCCTTCAATGAAGAGACGCAACGAGCAAAGACAGCTTCAGCGATGAGGGTAACAGGTGTACCGAGGTCGAGTGCATTGACACCGGTCCACTTACCAGTACCCTTTTGACCAGCGGCATCGAGGATGGAATCAACGGTAGCTTCACCGTCAGTCTTGTGTTCAAGAATTTGAGCAGTGATGTCAGTCAAGAAGGAGTCAAGAACACCAGAGTTCCATTGCTTGAAAGCATCAGCAACTTGATCGTGAGAGAAACCAACACCACGAAGGAGGATATCATAAGCTTCACCGAGGACTTGCATATCACCGTATTCGATACCGTTGTGAACCATTTTAACGTAGTGACCAGCACCTTCATCACCAACCCAATCGCAACAAGGTTCATTACCATTTACTTGAGCAGAAGTCTTTTGAAGGATTTCTTTGATGTGTGGCCAGGCGTCTGGGTTACCACCTGGCATGATGGAAGGACCCCAACGAGCGCCTTCTTCACCACCTGAGACACCAGAGCCAACGAAGAGAAGGCCTTCCTTTTGGAGTTCTTGAGTGCGACGAATAGAGTCAGGGTAGTGAGAGTTACCAGCGTCAATGACGATATCGCCCTTTTCAAGGAAAGGTTTGAGTTGATCGATGAAAGAATCAACAGCAGGACCAGCCTTGACGAGAAGAATAATCTTACGTGGTCTCTTGAGTTGCTTGCAGAATTCCTCAATAGAGTGAGCACCAACGATTGCTTTACCTGTGATTCCGTTAGTCTGGCTTCTCGTGTCTGTGTTTGACACACCGTGTGCCTCGTTGGCTAAGAAATCGTCAACCTTGGAAGTTGTACGATTGTAAGCAGCGACTTGATAGCCCTTATCAGCCATGTTGAGGATTAGGTTTTGGCCCATAACGGCTAAGCCGCTGTGAGTGGGTGAGTAAGTGATCAGCACAGCACATGCACTCAACATACATCAGACCGATACTGGGATTTATGTTAGACGGGATTATTGAATAAACCATTTAAACTCACTCAGCGACAGATTCTTGTGACATATCGTACTTGTTGGTGGTGTTGAAGAGAGTTGGACGAACTCCGAATCACTTGTAACATCATTTATATTTAAATTTTAATCAAAATACAATCTACAAGAATCTGTATTAAACCGGATCATTCCGATTCATTTTAAGCCAATTTTAAACCAAATCGATGCACTAAAATCTGATATTGCGTCATCAATTGGTTGAGACTGTGATTTGTATCTAATGGGTTTTTAGTGGGTATTGAATTCAATATATACCCAATTCACATCACTTTTACGCCACTGCGGTATCTACGGACACTGCGATTCCACGGTTAATCGACCCGAGCGTGCATTTGAATGCAGTTTAATTAAACTTACGTGCAAATTAACTTTATTTCAATAATTATACTGTTAATTCCTTTTTCGCTAAAATTCCACGTCGTTCGAATGGCTTTGTTTGGGTTTGCTGGGTTTGTTGGATGTGTTAGGCATGTGTGGCTGCTATGCTATCATTGATAAGCTACTCGTAACACTATATCTACTATCCAATTTCCAGCACAAATAGCTTGATATCGTTGAGATGAATATTGAGAATTTGATCAATTTAAATGAAATACTTTATTCAATTTAATTCGAATAGTATCACTGTTGCTACTGCTGCTGCTACAGATTCAGCTGTACCTCCATCTCTCTCCATCTCCTCGTTCCACTCAACGTCCATCATCCTTGAATCGATTAATTCAAGGAAATGGGGAATAATCAAGTTAGTGGCTGTGAATACCTACCTGCACTCCACCCACTCACAAATCCTAGGATGAATCCTCTGCCATCTCTTCCCTCGGTGGTCTAGCACTCAACGATCTCATCGGAAGTGAGCTTGAAGGTTACGACCCCAGCTACCTCAAAGCTTTTGGCTTAGGTGGCTCTTCTAAAATTTCAAAGGATCAAATTGAAAATGATGATCTATTCGGTGATGACGCTGAAGACGCAGACGATGCAGGTAACGATGAACAAATTGATGCAAACGTCGGTGATGACTTGGAGGATGATATGGATGAGGATCTTCCTGATGAAGTCATTCATCCCAGCCAACTAAAAGCTAGAGGCGAAGACGACGACTACGACGACGACTTCGACGCCATTGATGAACAGCCATATCATCCAGATGAGGACGTCGACGCTGATGACGACGCCGATGATGACGTTGATGACGGTGTTGATCGCGATATCGACGTCGATGTCGATCCCGATGCACAACAACCTACGACCCAACAAGATGCCAAAATGATCGACGTCAAAGAAATCTTCCCTGCATTCGACGCTGAAAAGGTACTCAACTTTACTCACCTATTCTCCAATCGTGGGCAAAAGAGACGCAAAATGAACTCAAATCGTAAATCTATCCAGCCACCTAGCATACACGTACATTTCCAACAAGCTCCGTCTACTAAAGATCTCTTCAACCGCGCTTTACCACCAACAGCACCAAAACCAACGCATCTCGACCACCTTGTCAGTAGAGTTTGGAGTCCTAATACCCACCGCGACTCTGAGAGCAAGCATAAAGAGACACCTGATCATGTCAACGATACAAAGGAGCTCAGCTTGGTCGATCTTGCTGACTGGGAGGATAATATTAAGTGGAGTGCGGGACCTCCAGTTCCCCCACATATCAAAAATGGTATTCCGATGATTGCGACTCTACCACCAAACGGATCACTGATGAACCAAGACTGGACACAATCTATCATATTCAATGAGAAGATGAAACCACAAGACTCTTTCGTAAAGCTCACACTCGACATGAATGATCCTTCTCTCATGTTTGAAGAGTTAGATGAAGATACAGAGCAACAAAATGCAAATGCAATAACATCTACATCAGCTGATCCATTCAACCTCTCCAATGACCATCTTTACGAGCAGTCAGTTACAGCACCTAAGCACAGAATCAGACAGACTTTCTCTCAGATAGACGTCCAGCATGCATACCCAGCCCTCAAGCTGCAACTGCCATTCTACAAGACACGTTTAAGCAAGAATGAAGCACGCAGTTTCCATCGTCCTACTCTCATGTTCCCAATCAACGTCGAGCAGCGTTTCTCCAAGGTGCGTAGCAACAAAAAGAAGAAGGACAAAGAGAAGCGACGCGCAGCCAAGGTAGATGGTGGAGCTGAGTTGTTGCACACGACGAAAGACCTCACGCTCAAAGATGGTAGTAACTACGCATTATGGGAGTATTCCGAGGAGTATCCATCAATCATGTCCAACTTTGGTATGGGCAGTGTGCTCGTCAACTACTACCGCAAAAAAGACCAGCACGACGACCATGTGCCTAAGTCTGACTTTGGTGAGCCGTTCGTGCTCGACGTTGCGGATGAGTCTCCATTCATGAAGCTTGGTTTTGTAGACTCGGGTCAGACAATTCCTACGCTGTACAATAACCTAATCAGAGCTCCCCTTTTCAGGCACCAGCCAAACCACACCGATTTCCTCGTGATCAGGTCCACATCCAAGAACGAGACGTGCTACTTTATACGCGAAATCAAGAACGTCTTTCTCGTTGGGCAGACGTACCCCGTTACTGCAGTGCCTGGGCCGCACTCGCGTATGATCACCAACACCACCAAGTATAGACTGCAGGCTATTGCATACAAGCTGTTAAAGCGCACAAAGGGCGAGAGACTGATTCTCGACCGATTGTGGAAATACTTTCAGGACCAAAACGAGATGCAGATGCGTCAGCGTCTGAAAGAATTCATGGAATACAACCGTAAGGGTGAGCACGCTGGTTTCTGGCGTCTCAAGCCAACGGCCAAGATACCGGAGAATGAAGAGATCTTGAAACTCGTAAGTCCAGAGTACGTGGCTTTGTGTGAGGCTATGCAAGTCGGTCAACGTCGCTTGCTCGATGCTGGTTATGGTAATGTCGAGGATGAGAATCAGGACACGACGGCAGGTGATGAGACCAAGTTATCAATCGAGCAGCAACTCGCACCGTGGATTACTACCAAGAACTTCGTCAATGCCACCCAGTCGAAAGCTATGCTTAAGCTATATGGAGAGGGTGATCCGAGTGGGAGGGGTGAGGCATTCTCATTTATCAGAGTGTCTATGAAGGATATTTTTTTGAGAGCGGGTGAAGATCCCGAGAAGGTCAGAGCCGATATTGAGAACAGGCCGAAACACGCACATAGATATACTGTCGCTGAGCAGCAGAAAGTTTACAAGGAGGAGATAGCCAGAATTTGGAAAGCTCAATTCAAGGCGCTTTCTAACCCAGTTGCACCAAAGCTCGACAGGAGGGATGAGGAGGCATTCGCCAGTCACCAGCGTGCGCAGAAGGAAGCAGACGAAGAGAAAGAGAAGGCCAAGTCGCAGCATGGCTCTAAAGTGCTCAAAGTAAGAAGATTGGTGGGTAACTCACATCGCACGCCGTGTACTATTAACAAATGTTCTAGATCAACGGCAGCTGGCAGACAGAAATAGTTGAGGACTCGGCAGTAATAAGTGCATACGTACGTAAGAGACAAATCATCGAAGATCAATCACTCGACGTCGATAAGATTGAGCCAACGGGAGATGAAGAGTTAGACAAGCGTCGCGCCAAGATGATTGAGGAAAAGATCAATCTGATGCGTCGCAACCAAGAGCGTAGACTGCAGCGCAAGAACCAGCAGCTTACGTCAGCCGGTGGAGAGCCACTGCAGATGAAGACAACGACTAAATCAGACACGACGCGTAAATGTGGAAACTGTGGACAAATAGGACACATGAAAACAAACAGAAAATGTCCACTGTGGGCTCAATTCCACGGTCCTAATGCTCAGCCATCACCTAGTGCAGCTGCACAGTTACCAACACCTACAGTAGCTGCAACACCAGGATTCGCGAGTGGTCTGCCATCTACACTTGATGCTAATAATGTTGGTGGGTTGGGTACTCCCCAAGCTCAAGGGCAAGGACAAGCGCAAATGCAATCGCAGGCAGGAACGCCTGGCACTTCACAGCCTGGTACTCCAACCAATGCTGCGTCTGCGTCTGCATCTAAAGTAAAGATCAACGTTGGTAACAAATCATCACCTCAAGCTTCAGCAGTACCGCAACTACCACCGCAATTCTTACAGCCTCAGCAAATTATACAGGCTCAACAAGCTCAACAGGCCCAGCAAGCTCAGCAATTTGCTCAACAACTTGCTTCGCAGCAGCACGATCAGCACCAATTTGCTCAATTCCCGTTCCACATGCCTGATCAAGACGAGCAGTAGCCACCATCTTGATTGCGTTCACCATATTAATAATTTTATTTATAATCTGTATATGAATATGCATCATTATTTACAATAAAATGGTTGAATGTTAAAGTAATTTCTAGTAAGCGCGTGTATACGTGTTTGCGAGTATATCAAAGGTAAATCATAAAGTTAGAATGCATATCAAGCAACGGATCCATAGTTGTTATTGTCTCTTTCAGAGTGTGTAGGTGAACCGACAACCGAAGTTGTGAATTTCGCTCTATTGCTACTGTTAGTTGGATGTCTAGCAGCTGGACTTTTAATGAGTGCTGTATTCTCGTCAGTGAGGTTCTCCACTAGATCCTCGTTTGACATATTGGCCACAGTGCTGTTAGTATTAGTGTTGGTGTTAGTGTTGGTGCTACTAATAGGGTGACTGCTGTCCATCACAGTCGCAGATGGACGTGCATACTCCATTGTGCTGGTGGATGGAGTAGACGTGCCATGCTTCTTCCTGAAATTGGCGACTGGTGATTCTGCTCTAGAATTTGTACTCTTCGTACTCGATTCTGGTAAACTGCCTCTCCTGACTGCTTTCTGACGTTCATAGATACCCTTGATGTATTGGTGGGTGCGCACGACACGTCTTTTCGATCTATTATCCATAATCCTAAGAGTGGGCAAATTATCCAAGTCAGTTGAAACGCTTTATCCAGACACATAACTAACCTATCAGACTCGTCGATAATCTCTTCCCCAAGAATCTCCTCCAGGACATCCTCGAGAGTCGCAACACCAAGCACACCTCTGCCTTGAAGATCACCTGGGTGTTCAGTAATCACGAGAAGGTGGGCACGACCAGTCTGGAAGTAGTCTAAGGCCTGGAAGCAGCTGATGTTTGGTAGAGCTTCTGGCAAGACGGCTAAAGGGGAGAGATTAGCAGGTAGCTTGAGTGCTTTTAACAAACTCACACAGCGCAAAGTCACTGACAAGCCACTTATCTTCAGGATCATATTTGATGAGCTTCTTAACTAGGAGCATACCAATGAAGCGTGTAGGATTGTTAGGGGTGTGAATCGGGATTCTCGAATAACCGTGATGCAAGATTTTGTCAATCACAACACCATCGACAACTTGATCACTTGATAATTTGTAGACATCTTCAATGGGGGTCATGATGTCCATGACTTTCTTCTCATTAAGTGACAAGCAAGCCTCCATGATATTGATCTCGTCGTCTTGTAAAGGCTCAACGCCATATCTGTGTAGATTCAAGAAAGACTTGAGTTCAGCCTTTTTGTCTGGAGGATGGGTGAGACATATGCAAAAGGGCAAGAAAAACAGAGAAACTGACAAGTAGTGTCGTGCTGAGAGCCTAAAATGAAATCAAGGAGTTTTGAGAGGGGGTATGTGATTGGAGAGGTGAGGTAACAGAGGATCAAGACGAGAGGGGAGAAGAAGGAGCCGATGGCTAAGCCGTGTCTGGCGCAGATAGACTGAGGTATTATTCTGTGGGAGTGGGAGAGTCAGAGTGGTTAAAACGGGGGAATAGCAGAAAACGCACTCTCCAAACATGAAGATAGAAGCTGTGGAAATGAAAATGGCAGACTGAGGGAGAATGAGAAATGAGCGATACGAACAAGTGTAAAACCCACATAACCACCGCCAAGGATGCTATCAAGGAAGATTGGAAGTGCTTCGTTTACGACCGAGTTGGAGAGGAGGAGAACGGAGAGAATCCAATGTCTACCGAGAGACAAAAGGTTAATTAAACGCTTTGCGTGATCCCTTTCAGTTTGAGATTCGCCCGAAGTTTCAAGGACTTTCAAGTTCAAGTCATCGAGGGAGAGGATACCGAGAGTGAGACTGGAGTGGTGTGAGAGTGGAAATGGCTTATCGAAACCTAACTGACCCAGCAAATAAGCCACCAGACAGAACCAAGGAAATTGAGATAATGAGTTGTACATAGAAGAGAGTTGTGCCTGGGGGATGTTCCTTGTGGAGAATAGTAATAGGACTGGCTATTGGACTTGCGATAGACAAAGAAACTTGCAGCAAGTAGAGTGAAATTGGTCTTCTCATTTGAGCTCTTTGACCTATTGGGAGTTTGAACGTAAGGGAAGGTAAAAAGGATGAAATGTACAAAATACTTTAAAATTTAAATTAATTAATATATTAATACTGCCTTTGTCCCCATGTCCGTTGCTTTGGGATTGCTTCGAGTGATTCCATGGAAGTTACTGAGTTTCCGCGGATAACCTGGGGATTTTGGTGAATAGTGATTAATAGATATGTTGTACCCCCTACAGTCTGACCAATCTTGCTCTTTTCACCCGCAACAGATTCATCGTGTGCATCATCCAACACTAGATTCAAGAACAAGTCAAATCCTCTTAATTGCCCGGTAACCTTTCTATTTGCTTGTAGATTTACAAGAACACGCTTATCCATGTACTGTTGAGTGTTAGCTAGTAATTTACAAGCAAATCACTTGGACAACCTTCTTCAACTCTGGGTTTGATATTTTTGCGGACATGACTGTGAACTAATAGTGTTAATTTGATGTAAAGACTAGAAATATTTACTAGTAAACCTTTTATACGTGGTAGTTGGCGGTTAACCAGTAACAAGTAACGATCAACAACTCCCAACACCAAAATGGCCTTACCAAACGCACTATCTAAATTACTTGTACCCGCTGCTATTGGCGTCTCATTCTTACAATCCTCTATCTACGACGTCCCCGGTGGCTTCAAGGCTGTCCTATTCGATCGTTTCTCTGGTGTTAAGGATACTTCGACTAGTGAAGGTACTCACTTGCTCATCCCCTGGCTACAAAGAGCAATCCTCTATGACTGCCGTATAAAGCCTCGCAACATCGCCACTACAACTGGTTCCAAAGATTTACAAATGGTTTCTCTCACTTTAAGAGTCCTTAGTAGACCTGATATTGAAAGACTGCCTACAATTTATAAGGGTTTGGGTTTAGACTATGAAGAAAGAGTCCTGCCTTCGATCGGTAACGAAGTACTTAAGGCTATCGTTGCTCAGTTTGATGCCGCTGAATTAATCACCCAAAGAGAGGTTGTCTCTAGTCGTATACGCGATGATCTTCTCAAAAGAGCCGATGAGTTTAACATCAAATTGGAGGACGTCTCAATCACTCATATGACTTTCGGTAAAGAGTTCACAAAGGCTGTCGAACAGAAGCAAATTGCTCAGCAAGAAGCTGAAAGGGCTAGATTTGTTGTTGAGAAATCTGATCAGGAGAGAAAAGCTAACATTATCAGGAGTGAAGGTGAAGCTGAAGCTGCGTCGACTGTTTCCAAAGCTATGGATAAGTATGGTGAGGCTATACTCACTCTTAGAAGAATTGAAGCTTCAAAGGATATCGCTACTAGATTGTCCAACGGCACAAATCAAAATGTTACTTTCCTTCCTTCTGGAAATGGTGGTGGTAATGGTATACTACTTAATGTTCCAGCTGGGGAGAATAGCCGTGTTTAATGGGGCTTAGGGGGTTTTCAATTATTTTGCATCATCACTCTGACAATGAATATAAATACAAGTACATAATGTGACTGCAATTGCGACTGTACTACAACTACGACACCTTCTGTCGCTTACTGTCCTCCCGATCAATATCCTCCTGCTGTCTATATCTACTATCACCAACGTCATCGCGCTTCTTCTTAGTAGTATTCTGCACACTAGTATCCTCGTCTTTAAGCGTCTTATACTTTGTCTGCTTGATCTTACCGAAATCTCTCACTTGCATCACTTGCGGGAGTTTACCAAGGTCGATTTGATTCTCCGTAGGTCCAGAAAGATCTCTCTTCAAGACATCCATATCCTGATGGAAAGCACCTTTATGCCAGAATTTCTGCATATAAGTACCGCCCTGTCTGGTTTTGTATTTCTCGTCGCGCTTCTGTTCAGCGAGGGCAGTGTCTTGCTTGATGCGTTCGTGTTCTGGCATAGCGCGTCTACGCTCTATTTCCTCCATCTCTTCATCGCGAATTTTCTTAGCCACCTCATGTCGCTCTATACGCTTCAATTCACGCAGCCTCCAAGCGTCGAATTCAGCCTGTGGGTCAAGACCATCTGTGTCGTCTACATCAGGGATGAGCTGTGTAGCGTCCTTCTCTGCCATCTCCCTGCGTATACTGTCAGCCACCATATCAATCGACGCCTGTTTCCGCTCTTCATCTGCTTCTTCTCTCTTTCTTTGCGCTTCTTCTGAATCTTGGGTCTGTTTCTGCTGCTGTAGGGTGGTCTCGCGAGCGCGTCTAGTTAGTGGCTACTTAGATGGTCCTGTGTGTGTAGATGGATGCACCCACTTTGGTATGAATGTTGGTTTAAGACGGGGTGCTGGGGCTTCTTCTGAGCTTTCTTCTGAGCTTTCTTCTGAGCTTTCTTGGCTGCTTTCTTGGCTAATTTCTTGGTTATCGCCCGTTTCAGACTCTTGCTTGACTTGAGTTCTGCCGATATCCAAATCCTTGATATTTGTGCTG
This sequence comes from Wallemia ichthyophaga EXF-994, assembly GCF_000400465.1. Lineage (NCBI taxonomy): Eukaryota > Fungi > Basidiomycota > Wallemiomycetes > Wallemiales > Wallemiaceae > Wallemia > Wallemia ichthyophaga. The sequence continues at coordinate 64,771 of NW_008806274.1, read as the reverse complement.
ATAGCCATGTTACGAGTATCAGGCTTGATATCAGGCTTTATATCCTGATCGATAGTATCAAGAGCAGTGATATTCTCATTCCCATTCTCGTTCTCATAGTCGTCGCCGTCTTCCTCTTCCTCATCCTCACTCTCACTCCCACTGCCATCGCTCCCCTCCGCCTGCACCGGTCTCTGTCCAGGTCTGTATCGCTGTGCGGGCTTAGCCACTTTCAGCGATGGTTTCCGTTTTTCCGCGAGTGTGGCCATGGCGGTGTGTTATCAACCCACCTTGCCCGCCAACATCCATGACGACGCGATTCAAAAATGATTCTTTATGGATAGAGACTGTGGGTGCAGCTTCCCGTGTTGTTATTCTCCTTGCTCATCTCCCAGCACACAGGACACAGGCAACAGAATCTCCCGCAAGGCGACCATCTGCGCACCCGTCAACATAGTCCTCTCGGGCAACGTAATTATAAAGGCCGACGTCATCATCCGCGGCGATCTTAAACGCGCCGGTCCTTCCCCCTCTATAGCCATGAATATTGGTAAATACACCATCCTCGATGAGGCTTGCGTTGTGCGGCCGGCGTACAAGACATACAAAGGCACTTTCAGCTACTACCCGATGAAAATTGGTGATTATACTTCAATCGGTGCACACTCCGTGTTGGAAGCCGCGGCCGTAGGTTCCTATGTCGACATTGGACGCGGGTGTGTGGTGGTGGGTGGAGTGGCACTTATCTAATACACCTATCCTAACATCCTTCTCCCCAGGGTCGTTTCGTCGTTATCAAGGACTGCGCCAGACTCACTCCAGGCTCCGTTGTCCCTCCTAACACCGTCATCCCCCCGTACGCCCTCTTCAGCGGGTGTCCCGCCACTCAAATAGACACACTCCCTGAAAGTACCCTCGACAACGTCCAGCAAGCTACTACGTCGGCGTACAACGACTTTAAGATGACATGACGGAAGAAATGAAAATTTTATTGTCTTGGTTATTCCTCATACCCTCCACTTACATCACTCTATCCTTGTACTCGCAAGCTCTCTCTCCAGCTCTACAGAAGGATCGTCGAGGACGTAGCTGCCTTGGTCGCTTCTTTCGCCAGTGGTGTAGTTGCAAGTCAGGCTCTGTGTGTCGTCCGCGAGCTGCAATTCCTCTCTCGATGGAACGGGGAGGGAGTGCGCGGTAGCCGAATCATTCATTTGCTTCTCCCTCTCCCTCTCCCTCTCCTCCCTCTCCCTCTCCATCTCCATCTCCATCTTTTCCCTCTCCTGCTGCTCTTGCTGTTGCTGCACACCCAGCGGCGTCCTCACCTTTTTCCTGAACGACTTAACTTCATCTACAATAAGGTTGCGCATACCCTCAGGGCTATCTTCGACCTCAAAGCCGAAATCGAAGCGCTCCCTACAGCTCGGCTCGTCGGAGGGATCGTGCCAGACTGGTTATAGGGTTTGTGAGAGTGAGCCAAACTAAAAAACACCCCACCCACCAGCCAGATAAGGATGCTTAAGGGCTTCCTCGCACGTGATTCGCTTGGCGGGATCGAATGTCAGCATTTTGCTGAGGAGATCAAGTGCGAGTGGGTTAGCTTTCGGGTAGATGCGCTCGAATGGTATGCGAGGCTTGATGGGGAGTGAACGAATGTATTCGACGGCCTGTGTGTGTGTGGTGTGAGTTGATCAGTTAAATTCGCAAGCCACGCTCACTCACCCGCGGACTACCAACCCTCCTCAACGTCTCTTCCGATGGTGTGCCAAGGACATGCAGTATCTGGTTGAGCTGTGTAGTGTGAGTATTGAGTGCCACTTGCATGCCAATATAACTCCCACCTGGTCCACATAATCCCTCCCCTTGAAAATGGGTCTTCCGCCGAGAAGTTCAGCGAGAATGCACCCGACGCTCCAAATATCGATCGAGGTGGAATAATTAGCGAAGCTAAGCATGATTTCGGGTGCCTGTAGTTATATAGTTGAATGATACGTCTACCTCATAAATGATAAACCCACTCTGTACCACCTAGTAGCGACATATTCAGTCATGAACCCAGCGCTACCAGCAAGACCAGCCCTGAGTGGATCAGATTGATACCCTCTTGCCAAGCCGAAGTCACATATCTTCAACTCGCAGTCGGCATTTACGAGGAGATTGCCTGGTTTGAGATCACGATGGATGACGTCAGCCGAGTGGATGTACTTGAGCCCGCAGAGGGTCTGGTAGACGAATGACTGGTAGTGCTGGTCGGTGAGAGCCTGACCTGATCTGATAATGGCGTGCAGATCAGCTTCCATCAATTCTTCGTCTGTAGAATATAAATGTCTCAGTTACCTGGAATGCCCCAACTCACACAGATAGATCTCGTTGAAGTTGGAGTAGTCGACAATATCCATATCGTAGAGGCATGTTATCTGACGAGGATGCTATTAGACGATGCCTCGCCGCCCCACTCGCTTCACCCACGTTCTTATGTGCGCGGAAATGATCGAGTAGTTTGATTTCCCTCAGCGCGCGCTTGGTGAGGATGGTCTGGTGTGTTTGTGTGAGTGTGTGTGCTTTGTACGCGTGTATGCGTTTTGCCCACTTTTGAGCTTGATTGAGTCAGCCAGACACCTCTACACAACTACGAAACCCACAAAACACCTCTGAGCTTCTTGATGGCCACTGAGTGGAGTGAGTTTGAGGTGTATCGACTGTGTCGCTGCTCACGTTTTGTCCCGCTGGCATCGTGCCTCCCCGCGACGACGCAGCCTGAAGCACCTGAGAATACTGCCACAAGTCCACTATCCACCCACCATACGCCCCCTGTCCGAGCTCCTTGTGCAGCGAGTACCCCTCTTGTACCGAGTACGTCGTGTTGAACGCCTGAAATTGTTTACGCGGCTGCAATTGCGCTGCGATTGGGGTGTTGGTTTATCCATTCTACATTCTCCCGCATTCTCTCACCCACACATTATCGATCCTCGCCGTGGCTGTGCAAGATGCAAGATCTTCTCGATGCTGGCGTCAAACTATTGAAAGCATTATACATGTCTATATACAGCACTAGCCTCACAAATCCTACCCCTTTTTATTCCACCTTGCGGCTATACTGCAGCTCACCAGCCCCGCCTGCCGCACTCGACAGCTGTTCAGCCATCAGGCGTCTGAATCTCCCGCCTCCGCTCTTAGTTAGTTCTTCAAAGCTACCGCTCTCACTAACGACGCCGTCTTCAAGACATACTATTTTTTGCGCGCTACGCAGTGACGAGAGCCGATGAGCGATAACGATAACGGTAGTCTGAGACTGGTTGAGGATGCGTCTTATAGCCTCATTCACCTGCGCTTCGCTCTGTGCGTCCAGCGCGCTGCTCGCCTCATCCAGCACCAGCAAAGCGGGTCGTTTGATGAGAGCGCGCGCAATAGCTATCCGCTGCACCTGTCCACCGCTCAGCGACGACGGCGTGACTGTAGTGTGGAAACCTTGTGGAAGCTGTTTGACAAATTCGCAATTCGCCTGCATAGCTGCATTGTACACGTCGAAACTACTTGCATTTTCTGTACCATATTTTATATTCTCCTCGATCGTTCCCGCGAATAACACGGGTCGTTGGTCTACTACCCCGATAATCTCTCGCCAGCTCTCAGGTGTGAAGGCGCGTATGTCGTGACCGTTGTATGTCACTCGCCCGCCGTTTGGATCGTAGTAGCGCAGTAATAACGCTATGATCGACGTCTTGCCCGCACCAGATGGTCCGGCTATCGCTACACTCTGGCCTTGAGGGACTGTATGGTGTGTCAGTCTCAGTCTTAGTGCTAGTCTTGCTTGGGTAGGATTCACTATCCCTCCACTCTCAACACTCAACACTCACCATCAAATGATACATCACGCAGTATCGTCGCATCTGGTCGCGTCGGATACGTGAAAGCACAGCGCTCGAACCGCACCGTTCCGCTAGATTTGCCTCCGAGCACACTAGCCAAATCGTATCCTTCGCCCAGTTTGATCTGCGGCTTACGTTCTATCAGTGCAAAAACGCGTTCACCGGCGCCCAATCCGCGCATCATAGAACTATAGAACGAGGTAAGGCTAGAGAGGGAGCTGCCCACATAAGCCGAGTAAAGGAGAAGAGAAGAGAGGTTGCCTATAGTAATCTCACCCAATCCCACAAGATGACCACCGTATGCCAACAGTGCGAGGATGGAAAGGTTACCCGAGAACCCCGTACTGCCGAAAAAGACACCACTCGCAATCGCCTCCCTCCTACCTAGCTGCAGGACAGTATCTATCTTTCTGGAGAACCGCTTAGCTTCCCCATCCTGTGTGTTGGATGCTGTGATAGTGCGGAAGGCGCTTAGACGCTCGTTGGCTAAGTTACTAGCGTCTGCGAGAGCATCCTGCGAGGCTGTCGAGAGGCGTTTCAGGTAGCGACCGTAGAACACCGCTCCGATAGCTATTGGGGGCACTATCGTTAACATTACCGTCGTCAGTTTGCTGCTGATGAAAAACATGGCGCACAGCCCAAACACACTGAACACGCTCGCGCGCAGACCGTCGGAAAGAGATTGCGTTACGCAGTCAGTAAGGATTGTTGAGTCGGAGGTGAGACGAGAGAGAGTCTCCCCACTCCCTTTATCGGCGAATTCTACATCTTGCTTGAGCGCATTTGAGTAGGCGTCAACGCGCAAGCGGTTCACTATACGCTGACCAGCTAAACGAAATAACATGGCGCGGCCGGCGTTGGCTGCTGCACCAACAGCGAATAAACCTCCTAAAGCGCACGTCACGCTGGTAAGGGAGTAGCCAAAGAAAGCATCCGGTTTAGCACCGGAAAAGAGGTCAATGAGAGAACCAATAGAGGCGGGTATAATGAGCGACACTGATGAGCTGATGGCGAGGAAAATTACGCCTTTGGAGAAGGTTGATTGCTCAGTTTTGATTACGTCGATGAGTTTCGCAGTGGGCATCCGTATTTTTGGGGCGTTGTTGGGAGACCTACGCAATGGTAAGATAGAAGACAAAGACAATGGTCTCGAGAGTATCCGATTGCCATTGTTTGATAGGGTAAAAGGTACGGTGCATCGAGTGGGTTTGAGGACGAGATTTTTAGTGCAAAATGATCGCAGGATCATGATCTACAGGATAAAAGGAAATTCGGGTAAAAATGAGTAGAAAATTGAATGAGATTGGTGGCGGAGATGGACGTTGTTGAAAAGCGATGGAGGGGTTGAAATCACAAGAGGTAGCGTTAGGTAGCTGGGCATTGTTATTCGGGGAAATAATAAATTATAATTTAAATCGAGTGGATGGGATCGGTGAGCTGGAGAGTAAGTTGAATTGGCTGGGATATCGAGTTGGGCAGAGGCAGTTGGAGTTGATGAGATGGAGGGCGGAAGGCGCAAGTAGGAATCCCAAGCAGCCAACTAGTTTGATTGAGGTGTTGCAGATGGTTCATACGCCGGTGTGTAGCGATTTAGATAGATGTAAGCGCATCTAAACAACCCAAAGATATGGAAATCACTCTTCAATAAGCCAGCAGACAGCCTTGAAAGATCCAAGGAAAATTCAAATGAATTTATGATTACAGATAACACACCACTTCTATCACGCAGCGTGTGTATTCCAAGCGATTTGAAGAATCTGTCTACAGAATCATTCACAGCTGGAATTGTTGAGAGCGTGTTGGATGGATTCAACTACAAGGCAACAGTATCCGCACACTCAGTTCCAACCAGCCAACACCCACAGCGTACAACGATATTAATTAAATTAAATTGAAATGATAAATATTATTGGTATGGGTGCTATTGGTAGTTTGTTGGCGTGTAAATTCCACTTGAAATGCTTAAATTATGCATGTAATTTCAAGTCTTTTGGGGGTTTCATTAGATATTCCTTGTTTGATGGCAGACAGGGGCTTTTTACACCTAATAAATCACACAATAACCCTATTAAAAAGCTAGTCGTGGCTACAAAAGCTAATGATGCTTTAAACTCACTTGAAACAATCCACCCTCTACTAGCACCAGACGCTAGCATCTTATTTTTGCAAAATGGACTCGGATTTTTAGAGCCTAAGGCTATAAACAAGTATAGCCAGCAGATTCTAATTTCTAATCTCAGTATGGCTGCTGCGTTTCAAGATGGCATACTCACAGAAGCCAGCAACGGTGGTACACTCAATGTAACAGCGTACAATTCCAATCAACAGCTCAATAACAATTCAAACTCACTTCTTTCTACCCTATCGCAGCTAGATGGCATCAAGGTACACATCCTGGACACTCCCACCTTCCAACACACCGCACACCTCAAACTCACAGCCAATTGCGCCATAAACGCGCTAGCCACGCTACAAAATTGTAGAAACGGTGAGTTGATCCACTTCAATGAGCTCGTACACTCCATAGTCGATGAATGCTGCACTGTTTTAGACCTAGACCACCACTCAACCCATCTTTACACCAAAAACATAATAAACACAACAGCACTCAACTATAACAGCACTCACACTGATATTCATCAGCGTAGAAAGCCTGCAACACACACGGAAGTTGAATTTCTCAACGGTTATATCATCAACCAAGCACGCATCAAAGGCATAAGCACACCGAACAACCAACGCCTGTACGATGAATTCATGCATAAATTCAAATGATTTGTTGTGTTAGCTCTGCTTGGAATATTTTCAACTATCCCAAATATCCTCTTATCAACTCACTCCCGCCCATCCACACACTAAAATTTAAATTTACAAATGGGCGACTCTGTTATGATCGACACAGAAACACCAATGGTGTCTACGTCCAACGAAACCATGGACACCCAAGACGTTCCCGTCTTCGCTCCAGCCAAGAAGACGCAATCCACTTCTGTTGATTTGAAAGGCCAGACGAGGCGTGAGTGGATTTTTATTCGCCTTTTTATCTTTTCTCACTATTTCACTCTCCCAGGCGTTCTCATACCCGGTCACAGAATGTCCCCGCTCAAGAAAGACTGGGTGAACATCTACGGCCCTTTAGTCGACCTCCTCAAGCTGCAAGTGCGCATGAACCCTCAAAAAAGAGCCGTTGAACTGCGCTCCTCGAAGCACACGAATGATTCCGGCCACCTCCAGAAAGGTGCCGATTTCGTCAAGGCATACGCCCTCGGTTTTGCTGTCGAGGATGCAATTGCCTTGCTTAGACTCGATGACCTCTACATCGACAGCTTCGAAGTGAAGGATGTGAAATCGCTGCAGGGAGACCACCTCTCACGCGCTATTGGCAGAATCGCTGGTCAAAATGGCAAAACCAAGTTCGCGCTCGAGAATGCTACACGCACTAGAATCGTCCTCGCTGACACTCATATTCACATTCTCGGCGCTTTCAACAACTGCAGACTCTGTAAGGATTCCATATGCAGCCTGATCTTGGGTAGTCCTCCAGGAAAGGTTTACAATCACCTCAAAGTCGTCGGCGCTAGACTCAAGCAGAGATTTTAGTTGTTTCGCTCTCCTTCTTTTTTGTACTCTTGTCATGGGATATTTTATTGTTATACAGTAAAGTTAAAAATAGTGTGCATCATGAATAGTTGTTTAGTATCTTTATTAAAGACGTGCTTGTTGTCGTTATCTGTTATACCCTATCCCAAGTCCTCATCACTTCCCTTGTAGTCGATCGAACGGTCTCCAAGGGGTGAGACGCGGGATTATTCTAATCCCAGTGCACTCATAGAAACTCTTAATCAGCCACCACTCCAAGTATATCAGCGTAATGATGAAAATTGTCATCCACGAAGCGCTAACGAACGACTCGACGTGGAGTGAAATTTTGCCATCGACATTTTGTGGGCCGTGTGTGCCATGTGTGCCCTCAGAGACCATTCTCACGTATGCGCCTCGTAATTTCTCTATCGCAACGGACCTACGGCCATCACTTATCCTCGTCGCGCTGAATATGTCGACAAACAACCGTGCATCGCTCACCCGGGCGAGGTCTTCACAATTCTGGGTGAGGACATCCACCGCATACATCGGGTTAGGTGAAATGAGGAGTTGTTTGTAGAACTCGAACGAGCGTATTGTAATGTGAAGGGTGTGTATGGCTTGTGATGGCCATGTGTCGCCCGCATTGCGAGCAAGGAGTGTAACCGGTGTTATATTCCGATCCGTGTACTCGAACCGGATGCACACATCACGATAGCGTGTATTGAGCGTATGCAGCAGAACACTCTCCACCACACGTTGCGCCCACCTGCTCAACACCGGCTGGGCAGGCAGGCCCATAAAGCCTGTCATATCTCCTGTCTGGGTCGGGTTCGTTCGCGAGCTTGTCAGAGGCGGTGCTGGATGCACGCGCAGCCCACGCTTCACGTGCATATACCAGCCTGTCTTGACGAACTGCAAGGCTATTTTGATATTGGAGAAGGTGTAGTCTTTGAGTAGGTGCACGACACTCGTCGCATTCATCTTTTCCACCGATTCCACCTCCAGCCTGCCCACTAGCAGGGCCTGCATGTGCTCGTCAAACACCGTCGTGCGGAAATTCGGCTTCCGCGGGGCGTGTTGACAATTGCACTTACACTCGCATCCTCCACCGTCGAACGGACTCGTCCATGTGAATCGGTAGTACCCGCTGCGCGGCTCGGTGGGTGAGACATGGTGAGCGCGAGCCATAGTGGCTGTGTACTGGTACCCGCTGTCTCTGTATGATGGTTAATGCTGCTACTGCAATGGCTGCACCATCCACTCACTTCGCCGCCGCTTGCACCTGTCCCGCCTTATTGTGATCGACAAGATAGACGTGTCTCTGACCGGAGGAATTATGCGTGCAAAAGATGGTGCAAGTGGGTCTACCGTGCGCATACACCCACGCTACTGATACATTGTTCACATGCGAAATGCCCAGCGTGATCGGCAGCGTCATCAGCCAGACTGTGTGGCACATTGCATCGGGGTCGTAGCCTCGTTCGCGGAGTACTTGCTTAAGGTTGTCGAGAATAGAGTAGCCACTGCGCGAGTAGTGCTCGCTGAAATACATGCTAGGTGACACCCTCAGCAGCGAGGCGGTGCGTTGCGCGGACTCACTGAATAGCCCATTGCTCGTTGAAGTGTTGCGCAGTCGATACAGAACGTATAGGAATTTGTTGTTGAAGCTGCTCCCCACTGGCCTCATTCGGCGGTGTGGCGCACTAACTCGCAATGCATAGCAGTCTCGCTGCTCCGTGTACTCCTTCTGCACTGCAAATATTGTCAGTAGCAGTATTGCGCTTTGGAAGTATTGCAGCATGGTGCACTACCTGTACAATATCGCCATTGATTAAGTATGGTAAATTTTTAACTCCTGATCGCTATTTGACGGATTTGGCAAGGTAATATTCGGAAAAGCTGTGCAAATAGATTTGAGACTGACTATGAACATCTAACTTTTTAATCATATATCCCTCATTCACCCCTTTTAGGATATGATATATATATTTTCAGACATGTTTCAGAATTTGCGACGTAGGCGTAGTCGTCTATTATTTCATGAGTGTACAAGTGGGCGTGTAGGTAATGAATATTTTAGTAGTCTATGGTTTAATTCTGCGTTTATGCGTCTATATCGCCCCCATCTAGCCCCGCGACTTGGTTATTCCATCTTGGAGTCTATCAAATGGTCTCCAGAGTGTAAGACACGAAACTACTCAATCTCAACCATCTCATAGAATATTTTAAGAAGCCACCATTCAGCGTAAATCAGCGCTATAGTGAACCCTGCCAACAAAGAAGCGCTAATGAATAACTCTGCGTTGAGTGAGGAAACTTTTCTGATCAGTACAGTTTCCATCCATGACCATTTGTGTCTACATTGCGTTTACTGTCCATCGCAAACGGCCCATCCTGAATTCTCGTTGCGTCAAGTAAGTATAAAACAGCTCTGTATCGCTCACTCGCGCGAGACTCGCTGAATAGCTCATTGTTCGTCGGAGTATTGAGCAGTCGATACGTCATGTACAGGAAGTCGTTGTTAAAGCTGCTCCCCGCTGGTCTCATTCGGCGTTGAGGTGCGCTTACTCGCAATTCATTGCAGTCTGGCTGTTTCGAATACTGCTGCATCTGCGCAGCAAAACTAATGAATAGCATTATAGCAGTTAGGAGACATTCAGCATTAATATTCACAGTCACAGTCCAAGACTTGTTTGTTCAAAATTCATATTCTAAAGTGTGGAGTGGGTACTGTTCTATGCGCGACTTAAGCACGTCCTAAAAGGAGCTTTACTCCGTTCATGAACAGCTGCGCTACATGCCTCTAAAACCCCTTTTGCTCTCTTCTAGCCTCGCACATTCCTTACGAAAACCCACCAGTGACTTGATATCACCAATAATTTATCTCCTGGTGACTGTCTTGCATCGAGGTACCGAATGGTCGGGATTTCCAAAATTTTATTTTTCTTACGAATGAGCACTTCTTATCTTGTCATTAATCTTGTTGTGAACTTTCCATTGGAGTTAAAGCACACATAATCAGTGATTCAGATTTGTGGTACAATGCCCGAGGTGATGGAGGTGATGTGCATGTGGATAATATTTGAAGCTCCTAGAGTCACTTTACTGTAATCTATCCAGGGGTTTCCAAGGCGTCTGACGGGGCTTAAATCTGACACCCAACAGCGTGAATAAAAATGCAAAAAGTCGGAGCTGGACCGAGATCGCGATAGCCATTATAAGCACCATCCAGCTATCCCCCAGAGGCTTTTCGAAGGCTTGCGTTCCACTCACGTCAAAATCAATTGTAGCATCTGGAGACTGATGAAGAATCCACTTAGCATGAGCTCGTCGAAGACCTGCTAGCCAGTTGGCCACAGTGAAGGCATGGCTGGAGGTGGAGTTATTTGATAACGAGGAATTTTCATCTAATGATAACAGACGCCTGAACAAATCATCGTCTGATATCCGCACCATATCTTCACATCTGCTACCAAGCACATTGATGATGTAGTCGACGTTAGGCGAGATGAGCATTTGTGTGAAAAATTCGTAAGAGCGAATGTTCAAGGTGAGTGTGTCATCTGCCCCCTCTCCAATTTCGGTAGGAGATATCAGTGGATCTGTGTAGGTGATGATCACTTTGACACGTGAATGACGTCGTACAGCGCTGTGTAACGTCTTCTCAATCGCTTTTCTCGCATGAAAACACAAATACGGCTCTGCATCGAAACCCAACGAGCCTGACTCGTCCAGCGACTGTGTTGGATTGGCTTTGGTGTTTAGCGTCACGCCTATATTAGGTTTGGGATAGAATGCTAGGTTTTTAAAATAATGGAGGTAAAGTGCTTGGTAGAGTATGCGAGCGAATGTGAGAAGGTTAGTGAATGGGCGGGTGGAAAGGTGTATAACGACCGATTTGAGGCTTATTTTTCGCGCATTTGCCTCACCAGAAGGCACCAAATTGGCAGTAAACTTGAGCTTCTCGTCCTGGTCGTAATAAGTGACTCTGATTTTAGGTGGTCTCAGTTGATTTTGAGAATTGAACGGGACAGACGCCTGTAAATTGTAAAAGCCCTGTCTGTCATTCATCGGGGAAACAAAGAAGGAGCGTGGCTGAAAGCTCTGATGGGTATATTCGCTGGAGGATATGCGCGTAGAGTCGTCGTTCGGTATGATATACATACTCCTTTCGCCATATGTGTTGTGTACCTAGGAGTGGATGTTAAATACATACCGGATACACTAATAGCCTAGCCCACCTCGAATATCGTCAGAGTGTGCCTCCGCTTGTCGTCATAGCAGAAGTATATCGATAGTGGATTGATATTGGACATTCCGAGAGTGGTAGGCATTGTCATTAGATAAGCAGAGTGAGCGGTATTCTCGCTATACCCTCTGTCATCTAGTGTCCGCCTCAGATTAGCGATTATAGACAAATCGTTGTAGCTAGTGGTGAGATAGCCGCGGGGATCAACTCTCAACAGCGACCACATTCTCCTAGACTCTCTAAACAGCCTACTCCTCTCACTTCTATTATCAAGCTTGAAAAGGGCTAGCGTGAGCGGATAGCTGAAGCTGTGGCTAGTCGGAGTGAATCGTCGGTGGGAAGTGGCGTAATTAATAAGGTAAGCATCCTCAACGTCTTGGTAGTTCTGAATTATGACGTATGTAGCTGCGACGGCGACAGCGACGCCAAGCAGGCCTTGGCCGGTAGTGGAGGTCATGGGTAAGGTACAACAAGCAGGATCGGGTGGAATATAAGTACAAAACGCAGTATGAGCTTAAGCGTGCTTCTCTTTTACTACTACACCTCTAAAAGCCCCTCTGATACGCTTTATGAAGGTGTAGAAGCCACGGGAACTGTTGAGCTCATGGAGGAGCAAATCGAGCTCGTCTGGTCGTGGATTGCAGGATACGACTGGGTGAGTGGGTGAGTGGGGTGCATTAATGCGTAATACACTAACCTTTATACTCCGGCTCGCTCAAATCCAATTCGATTGAAAATTGTCTGTCTGGTTGGCGGTCATCGATTTGAGAGAAAGCAAGGAAAATGCAGTCGACTGTGTTAATTGGAGGTGTTAGGGTGGCTATGTATTTAAACATCCACTTACGTTTATTACTTCTCAACTTTAAACCCAATTTCTGCTCAAAGAAGGCTAATTCAGGAGCATTCTTCGCAGCCTGACCATCAAGAGTCTTCTTCTCGCTCTCAATCATGTCTTTGTGTTTGTTTATTCTTTCCCTGTACTCTTCTATTTCAGCAATCAAGCCGTCTCTATTAGTAGAATGTGATCTCATTTCACGCATGTAATTGCTGATTTGATCCTTCATTTCCTGCACCTCCTGTCTCTCTCTTTCAATATCTCTCACGACATCAAACTCCTTCTTCTTCAGATTCTCGATTTCCTCTTTTATCCGAGACTGATTCTCCTTCTCCTCATTCAATGCCTTTGCGTGATCAGCCTTGCGCTTCATGACGCGCTCTCTAACGTCGCTAGAATGTGAATCAAGGGCAAGCTGCAGTGTAGCCATACGATCCCTTGCCTTATCGAGTTTAAGAAGGTTTTGTTGTTGCTCGTCCGTGGAAGAAGGCTCACTAAGGCGTATAAGATTGAGAATTATAATAATAAGCATTCACGCACTTTGATAGTGTCCTGCTCAGTAATTTCTTTTGCGGCGTCGTCATCGAATTGCTCGAAGACGCGTTCTGCGCGTAATTGCTCTTAATCTCAAAATGTCAACATTACCACCACGCGAAAGGGAAATACTGTCGAAACCAGAAGTGCAGCGTAAGGCAACAGTCGCGCAGTTGTGTGAGTCAACTTAGGAACCCCGATTAAGGTTGTCTCATACAGCTGAATAGACTTTTATGATTATTACTTTGATTTATTGGGATATATACACAATCGCAAGCAGAGGCTAGATCAGAAGGTTTCTGATTTACAAGATACTCAAGATACCCGCGTTGCTCAGAAGGATTGGAAGTCTTATTGCGGTAGAGAGAGAGCCTTGCTGTGGGTGATTATGCATTTAGACATAGCCCTTCTAAATCCCTTCGCAGCCGCAAGCGACGCACTAAAGTTAAGTTTAACCACTTCCACATCATTTGCCAGGTTGGTCAAGGCGGCTATGGTGAAGTTTACCTCGCACGTAAAGCAGACACAGGCGAAATCTGCGCGCTCAAGCAAATGCGCAAGAAAACGCTACAGAAGATGGACGAAGTTAAGCATATCTTGATAGAACGTGACATTCTCACTACAGCCAAATCACCTTGGTTGGTCAGGCTGTTGTACGCATTTCAAGACATCGATAGCGTCTTCCTTGCCATGGAGTTCGTTCCTGGTGGTGACTTCCGCACTCTCCTGAACAACTCGGGCGTGTTGAAAGAAGAACACGCCAAGTTTTACATTTCTGAAATGTTCATGGGTATAGATACACTACACAAACTTGGATACATTCACCGCGATCTCAAACCGGAGAACTTCTTGGTTGATAGCTCTGGTCATGTCAAACTCACCGACTTTGGTTTGGCCACAGGTGCGCTTAACCCTGCGAGATTAGACTCCCTCAAGCACAAACTCGATGAAGTGAAGGAGAACGACATTATTTACAGATCCACAATAGAGCGCAGATCCATATTCAAATCTATGAAGCTCAACCAGGCTAGATGGGCAGATAGTATAGTCGGTAGTCCCGATTATTTAGCTGCAGAGGTTATTAGAGGCAAGCCATACTCCTTTGCCGTCGACTACTGGTCATTAGGCTGTATTTTGTTTGAGTTCTTAGCTGGTTTCCCTCCATTCTCGGGAGCAACATCTGATGAGACCTGGACCAATTTGCGCAACTGGCAGAGGGTAAGTTATTGGTGCTGATTGACTGTTGCTGACATACTCGTAGGTGCTAAGAAGACCTGTCTACGACAAACCAGAAGACTTGATTTTCAACCTGTCAGATACGGCTTGGGACGCAATAACCAGTCTCATCGCGCCATTGGAAACGCGTATAGCTACACTCGAAGGTTTAAAAAGCCACCCCTTCCTTAGCGACGTTCCATGGGACAATCTGCGCGAGACACCAGCGCCATTCATACCTGCACTAGACTCTGAGGAGGATGCTGGGTACTTTGATGCCTTTGACGATCCTGAAGATATGGGTGGGTTAGACCCATTCTTATATGCTCTTCTAACCACAGCGACTAGTGAAATACGCCGAAGTCAAAGAAAAGCAACTCAAAATCGAAGCAATGCAAGACAAGAACAACAAAGTCGAAAGGGGCCTCTTTGCGGGTGAGTAGAAGGGATTATGAGATGGTGCATTACTAAAACTCATTTTAGGATTCACATTCGCACCCCGTCAAAAGACGACGGAGCAACTGGCAACAGCCCTCGCCAAACCGGAAGACGCACTTTCTACAATATTCTGAATAAAGGCATGGAAACATACATTGTAGCATAGCAATGTGACAGCATGATACTCTAACATCCACCTAATATAGCACTTAATTCATAAATGAAAACTTGATATCATAGACATGTTTGGTATTGTGTATGTGATATCTTTAAACCATACAGTAGTTCCAACTGTTGTAGCATCTCTCGCTGTGAGTTTGTGAGTTTGTGAGTTATGTTGTGAGTGAAAGGTGGTGTACGCTCACTTTCTGCAATAGAACTCTTCTAGCGGAGTACGGCCTCGGCAATAACGACAAACCCAAGTGGTTTCCTCAATCGTTTTTCCTTTAGGGTTTGTCGTGGAGGTGTTTTGTAGTGACTAGAAGGATTAGCTGGACGAGCTGGGAATGAACAATTCGACTCGCTCACCTTGGCTGCAATTGCACACATGGTGGTTCGGCCAACACTAGCATGGGCCGATTACTCCTATCCACCCCTCTGTCCGCCGAAATCCAATCTTATTCGTCACAGTGCAGGCTGCGATGCTGTGATGATGTGACGATGTGACAACGTGTAAGCGTGAATATTACTGCAGCTGTAAATGTACTGGTGCCTTACAGACGTGCACTGACTCAGAATTACATTGCGGTGTATGACGCGATAAGAGTTTGTAGTCGTACCCAGTATGTATATGGTTTTCTGTAATATGCTCTGGCAGCTTTCAAGTCCTGTGCGTTGTTGCATTCTGATAATGTTACATA
This sequence comes from Wallemia ichthyophaga EXF-994, assembly GCF_000400465.1. Taxonomy (NCBI): domain Eukaryota; kingdom Fungi; phylum Basidiomycota; class Wallemiomycetes; order Wallemiales; family Wallemiaceae; genus Wallemia; species Wallemia ichthyophaga. The sequence goes on along the minus strand of NW_008806274.1, from coordinate 49,210 downwards.
CATGAGTGGATGTTCTTATTCACTGGATTGTGATATCTACAGACATTTTGTTCATTTTGATGCTATTGGTTTGTTTGTGTTCTTTGTTATATATGCACACAAAGAGACAGTGGTTGGGCTAATTCGCCTTGATAATTCCGCTCTATTTTTCACTAGCTCGATGGACGGGGATAGCTGCAGTATGGGCAGCTTGGAAACATGGCTTCAATCCACCTGATGCATGCAGAATTCGCGCATCTCCATCTCTGTCCGTCGGAACTCCAGCGCGGTATATTGATGGGCTTAGTCATTGTGTTTCTTCGGCAAGGGTTTCTCTGTCAACCGGATCTCAATACAGTAGATCTTTCTGATAGCTGCGCTACGTCACGACTTGGTATTTATACAGAGCACGTGAAATTCGCCAGGATGCAGGACGCGTTGAAATGTTGAGATTTTGGTTGTATACCAAGTGAATTTCGATTGCTTAATTTTACGAGAATATGTCAAAGCCTGCCTTCCGGGACACCGAGGCATGTTCGGTATTTTGCGGAGTTGAGGTGAGAAAGTTATGCAACATCAAGTGTACTGCAGGCCAGCTTAATCATGCAGGTATAATATTATACTAAACAAACAACAGCACTGCTAAATAATGCTAAAATTTGTTTGTTTGGTTTCTCAACTTGTGTCAATAATTGGGGTGGACTTTTTTTGTAAAATTAGTTATTAGCTTTAAGACTCTACAGGTTAAAATGTAATGCTGCGTTTGAGTAATTCAAGCACACCAGGGAGTTAGTGAATTTGAGATCGTAAAGATATTCATGAATTTGCGCAAACAATTAATTTATCATATTATTCTAGCGAATTAGCACTTTCTTTGGTTCAGATTCGGGCGCGTGTCTTGAGTATCTGAGGGTGAGCAAACCGTTATCGTAGGCGGCGTGAATATTGTCCTCTGTTATGTGCTCTGGGAGTCTCCACGTTCTGCTGATTGAAGGAGCTGAGTTGAGTTCGCTGATTAAGTATCTTTGCTCGTCCGACTTCTTTGATTCTTCTTCAGCTGGCTTGCTAGCCTTGACACTTATTTTGTGGTCGTGGATAGAGATTTCTAGCTGCTCCTTCTTGTAACCAGCCAGATCTACTCTCGCTTCGTACGAGTTGTCATGTTGAATCAGATCGAGTCTGGCAGCTACGTCAGCAAATGAAATCATCGCCATCAACGATTACTCACCTAGCTTTAGATGTAGAAGGAGTAGCGTTGTGCTTGACTGGTGCATTATCCTTTAAGAAGAATTCTATAGGAAAGTTGAATTCGTTGATTCTGCTCAATTCGTTCAAGTCGCTTGGTTGGTTGTAGAAGATTGTCATTTTGCTGCTGAGAATAGTAGATGTTGTTGAAAAGCAGTTAAGAGAGCGCCCCAGCTTATATACCCGTGCGCATCCCCTCGATTCTTCTAGCAACTTCGCCTTCTATATTACTCCAGAAAGTTCCAGGGAGTGACTAATAGCATACCGTAGCGGGATAATGTAGACATTTGATCAACTTTTGGTGTTATCTGACGCTTCCCGTGATGCTAAGAAGGGCGGTACGGTGTCAAATGTGCATGTGAACTAGAGGATCAGAGAGCTGATAGGTAGTATATAGTATTTCAAAATACATAAGAATTTACAAGTTTTCAAATCCCGACTGCTCCTTCAGACATCAAAAATATCTCAAACCAATTAATGTCAATAGCGGCCGCGAGGGTATCACGTGTGGTGAGCTCCACTCCCTCTATATGGCAATTGCCTCGCCTAAACAATTTGGCCTTCTTTGGCCGGGCAATCAGAATCAGTTATTATCGATAATCGATAAGGCGCCAACTCCACAGAGTTCGGGAACGCAATAAAGAGAGCGTGTAATGATCGCCTGCATGCATGCAATTCAAATATGGTACAAACTATAGAAAGTATTTCAGACTATCACAATCTTCTTACCGAGTCTTTGGCCGTGTGCCTAGGTCAGATAGATCTACACTACTAATGATGTAATGCGTGCCAAAATAATGCTTTAAAGGTGATATTTGCTCAGCGGATGCACAATATTTGAATCCCCTCATCTTAATTCCAAACCAAAATAATTTAGTCGACTCAGTTACACCTTCATGTGAGCCAAATCCGTCATAAGTCACGCTCTTTTGGTGGATCAACCCGTTCGCCGCCTCTTGCCACCAAATTTCCAACAATGGGAAAAAGGTTTGACGATCTCAGTAAAAACAACAACGAAAATTTCAACGAAAAGACCGATGCCAACTCCTCCGCATCGGAATCGTCTCGCCCTAAAGAGGCTTACTTTGAAAAGAAAGATGACAAAGGCAGAATCGTCTTGACCGAGGAAATGGCGCCGGAAGTGCTTGGTTTTGCATTCAGTGAAAAGAAGAAGTACATAATCCTCACTGTTATCGCCATTCTCCAAATATCGATGAACTTTAATACCTCCGTATACCCCAACGCTGTCGGAGCAATTAGCGAGGAGTGGGGTGTCTCCGAGCAAGCCGCAAGAGTCGGACAAATGGGTTTCCTTGTCAGTTCAAATCTTCTCGAGTCGGCGTGAAAAACTGACCGAGACAGGTTCTCTACGCATTCGGATGCGAGCTCTGGGCTCCATGGTCCGAAGAATATGGTCGTTGGCCTATCCTACAACTTTCACTCTTTTTTGTCAACATATGGTCGCTTATGCAGGCCCTTTCACCCAACTACGCCACTATGATGGTCGGTAGATTCCTGGCAGGTTTGTCGTCTGCCGGTGGAAGTGTCACGCTCGGATTGGTCGCTGATCTCTGGGACGCTGACACGCAGCAATACGGCGTTGCTTATATTGTGGGTTGGGATGTGGTGCATCGGATGTCCGCTTACACGTGAGTTAGGTATGGTCATCTGTTTCAGGTACCACTGTTGGTCCTATTGTTGGTGGTTTTATGGAAAGTTTCGCGCCTTGGCGTTGGATGTGAGCAGGTTGAAGCTGCGAAGGGGTATAGCTAACTTAAAATTACCAGCTTCTGGGTTCAACTGATCTTTGGAGGTTTCACAATGGCTCTCCATTTCCTAATTGTTCCCGAGACAAGTCCGTGCACTCTTGACCTTTTTAGCCTCCTCTAACACCGCTCAAGGATCGACGATTTTGCTAGACAGAGAAGCTAAGAGAAGACGCAAACAAGCCGTAAAAGACGGAAAGCCAGAGCCTAACATTTGGGGTCCGAACGAAGTCAAGGAGTCAAGAATTAGTGTCAAAGAAATTATCGGTAAGACAATACCTTAAGCAGCAAGAAAGCGAGCCGAAATAACACCTCCACAGTCACCTTTTACAGACCGTTTGAGCTGTTTGTTCGCGAGCCTATTGTCTTGTTCTGTTCGATGCTCTCGGGTTTCTCGGATATGCTTATTTTCATCTTCTTGGAGAGTTATGGTCCAGTTTTTGGACAATGGGGTTTTGCGGCATGGGCGACCGGCTTAGGCTTTGTGCCTGTCTGGATCGGTTACTTTATTGGATGGGCATCGTTTATTCCCTTCATTCGTAAAGATATGGCGCAGAGAAAAATTGACCGCTTCTCTGTTCCTCCGGAACGTCGTCTCTATTGGTTGCTTTGGACGGCTCCCCTTGAAGCTATCGGATTGTTTGGCTTTGCGTGGACATCTCTCGGACCGGAATACAACGTCCACTGGATTGCGCCTATGATATTCGCTGCCATGATCGGTATCGCAAATTATTGCATCTATATGGCTACATTCGACTACATGGTTGCAGCTTATGGACCTTACGCTAGTTCTGCAACTGGTGGTAACGGATTCGCAAGAGATTTCCTCGCAGGTATCAGTGCTATGTTCAGTACGCCGTTTTACAATCACTTCGATACATATACGTTGGAGTATCCCTCGACAATCGTAGGTATATTGTAATCACACACTCTCCACTAACTCCTCTCAGCTCGCGTGTATTGCCACTTGCTTGATAGCGCCAATTTTCCTCCTCTACTTCAAAGGACCAACTGTCAGACAACGCAGTCGCTTTGCTCAATCTCTCAACGACGAGTTTGAGTCTACGAAGGTTAGGGCTCAAGTCAGGGAGGAGAAGGCTGGTGGAGGAGCTGAACACATTGAGCATGCGTAGATGTGTCTGTAGTATGTGTAAATATTGCTTCTTTACGCTAATTCTTTTAGATACTTCTTTACGCTACATTAGCTCCCTAATTGGACTTGTAAGATTATTTTGACGCTCTTTTTTTCACTTTGTGTACAAAATGTATAAACACGCCCTTCTTCCGAAGTACCATTCATTATCAAGATAGAGTGCAATGATTGACTTGCTACTCACGCATGCAGAGCTAAGGAAGATAAGCGGTAAGATGGGCTGTAGTGCATTCCAAACGCCAACTGTGGATGTCGCTGAAAGTCCGAGCGAGTGGGTTTATCATAATGAAGAGACGTTGCTGAAAGCTGCGGCAGGTTCAAGCCAGCTTTTAGAGCTAGCTTGAGAGTGTTGCTTGCAGGTTCCACCACAATCAGCACTCTCAAATTCCTAGTTAAACTGCTCTTCCGGTTAGTTGCCGGTTAATTGATTCGGCCGGTACTGAAACACTTGTAGCCGAGACGCATTCGAATCGGTAGACAGCTCCCTCCCAAGAGCTCTGGCTTTGTACACACTTGCAAACAGACTTCTCGGAAGGCTGCGTGGTATTTCCAAATCTTGGATACCAGCGATTTCATCACCGGCGCTTCTGCTTATAAAGCAGCCTCACTTGAGATTCACTCTGGCTCTTTACACGTTATCAGCAGTTGCAGAAGCATTCTATGACCTCTACAGCCATCTTCTGCCGAAAGGGGGTATATACGACGCAATCTTCAGCTCGAATACGATCTGGCTGTTGTCACAGTCGAGGCTTCTCAACAGCTTCGTCTACCATCCAGATATTTTCCCGACATCCTACGCCAAGATCATCTTCGCGCGGTCCGAAAATTACATACAAAGACGACCAGCATGGGTCAGCCCACAGAGCCGCTGGCCATCGCCTCGGGATGTTCTTAACTACATCGCTTCAGCATCAGAGCACGCATACCCCAAGCTCAGCGATAGCGTACCCCTGCTTCGACAGCCTGTGCAACCTATAATTGATTCAGCACACTCACAGCACACCCAAGCTATCTGTGCAGCGTTACATCCAGCTGAACCGAGCTGTCTCAAACATTATATTGTTGCTCTTTTCAAAGAATTGAAAGGCGCAGCTCGATTTTCTGGTGTTTTAGCGGTGCTAAGTGCGCTGTTTAGGCTGAAATCGGGGCTGAAGAAGTAAGTGATGAAATGCGACTTTTGCTAGCAATAGGCTTACGCATACAGTCCAATACTCACACTGCGCAATATTGCGAAATCTACAGTTCATGGCGCTGTAATGATAGGAGGATCGATAACCACCTCGTGGGCCACCACTTGCTTTTTGCAGAAGATACTCCCGAATGACGCGCTCAAGAAAAGTAGGTGGTGCCTTCACTGCATACCCTCAACACTGTTGCTTCTTACTCTTCCACCGAAGAGGCGCCGACAGCTGGCCATGTACTGCGCTCGATTAACCGCCGACCTTGAATGGAGTCGGCTTGGATGGAAGAACAACAGTTCCATCGAATGCTTGGTATGCTTGGTGTTTGGGGTTGGAATGAGCGTGCTCGGCAGGGCACTGGATAAGGATAAGAGGGTTGTGGGCGGAATTCACGGCAGTTGTATCAGATATATCAGGGAAGGTGCTTTGTAGAGTGCTAGTAAACACTACAATCACTATGAATTGTTGTAACATTGTAGTCAGCGTTATCTTAGCGAGGGAATGGCTGCGTTGGATGCGAAAGGTAGTGAGGATATACACAATATTTTCCATTCACCTGTATTACAATATTATCCTAATTAGATGACTGAATGAAATCTCCCCACTTATCACCTCCGTCACAACTCCTACTCGCAACTCCGTCGATGTCCGCTCGATCAAACGGGATTGGGACAAACGATACGTAAACTCAGCGGAAAAGACACAGCAGAACTCCGGAGACGTTTTTTAATAGTCTGCAACACTAAAAATCCAAAAATAAGACTGCGGTTTTTGATCATTGAGATCAGATTCTCATCAAATCTTGTTCCTGAGAAAAATTGTTGATTAATGAGCCCTTTGAGGGAATCTCTTGGTCTCCACAACAACCCCAACAACCCCGACCTACCCAAGTCTTTAGAGTTTTTGGTTTGTAAGTTGGAAATATAGCCAAATTGTCTTCTCTGGTTCTAACAAGCACCAGCATACCGCCGTTACTACCACCCTCAAGACTCAAAACATGCCAATTCTTAAAAAAACGGGCATACGCTCTACATTCTTTCCGGACGGAACTACTCAGCCAGTAGATGGTGCTGAACATGAGCAGCACGAGGACGCTTCTACCAACGGGGAAAAGAACGAAGACAACAACATTGTTTTGATTGTGAGTTTTGTGTGTGGCAAACAGCCTACTCTAATACTCTCAGGCCTTTGAAGAAAACGACCCGGAAAACCCGTATGTGAAGAGCTAGTGATATTTATATGAAAACTCACAAGTACATAGTCTCAACTGGAGCAAGCCTAGGAAATGGCTTACAACTACTCTCCTCAACTCGATGACCCTGAGTAAGTTAAAAATAATAAGCATTCACACACTCCTAAAACCACTTAGTCATCGGTTTGAGTACCTCTGCATACTCTCCAACTACCAGTTTTATTGCACAGGACCTCGGTGTCTCCTCGGAAGCTGCTAACGTGAGTTTGAAATGTCTCATAAAATTTTTACCCCTTCTAACCTCTTGAATCTTTTAGGTTGGTATGTTTACATTCAACGCTGCTTGCTCTATCGGTCCACTCTTCCTTGCACCATTCTGTGAAATGGTTGGAAGAAGATATGTCTATTTGTTCGGTTTCTTCGCTTTCACAGCCGTCTTCCCTATGTTGGGAGCAGGTACGAATATCGGTACCATGATCGTCGGTAGATTACTCTCCGGTCTTTTCGGTTGCATTGGTACTATTCTCGTTGGTGGTACACTCGCTGATATCTGGAAGGATGACGAGCGGTCTGTGCCTATGTCTCAATTCACATTCGTTGCCATCTTCTCTACAATTGCCGCACCAACTTATTGTGGTTACATTATTGAGGGCGTTGATTATAGATGGGTGGAGTGGGTTCACATGATAGCCTCTGGAACTCTCTTTATCATCGAACTCTTCCTCTTCAAGGAGACACGCGGTGCCACCATTCTCGCCCAGCGTGCTAAGAAGATGAGGCAAGAGACTGGCGACAACAGGTTCAGAGCGCCAATCGAATTGGAATCTGAGTCCGTCAAGATGCTTCTTCACAAGTCGTGCACCCGTGCCATTATGCTTCTCTTCCGCGAACCGGTCATTCTTTTCTTTGGTCTCTGGATTGCCCTTGCTTGGGGTTTAGTGTTCTTGTTCTTGACCGTTATTCCTCTTACATTTGAAGGTGAGAGAGAGTCTTATCTGACACTGAACGTCGCCGCTGACATATTCTCACAGGTAACCACGGCTGGTCCACTGGTAACGGCGGATTGCCTTACATCGGCTTGATGATTGGATGTGTACTTGGTTACATCTCTGGATACTGGTCGGATCATAAGTTCAACCAAGCAACTGAGAGAAACAATGGTAGGACTGTTCCTGAAGCTAGACTGTACGGTGCTATGTTCTTTGCACCTTTCTTCCCTATCGGGTTGTACATCTTCGCCTTCACGCAGTACTCCTTTGTTCACTGGATTGCTCCAATCATCGCACTCGTGCCGATGATCTTTGGTATCTACCACATCTTCCTTGCAACTTACAATTATACCTCTGACTCTTACGGAGAGTACTCTTCCTCAGGTATCGCCGCGCAAGGATTGTTGCGTAATATGTTAGGTGCCGTCACGCCTCTTTTCGGTAGTCAGATGTTCCATGGAATGGGATTCCAGTTCGCGGGTCTGTTCATTGCACTTTTGGCAACAATCCTCGCACCAATCCCATATGTGCTCTTCTTCAAGGGTAAGACAATCAGAGCACGCTCCAAGTTCGCATCTGCCACCACTGGTATGGCTGACGAGCAGCGCGATACCGCTTCAAATGCAGAACTAGGCCACACTGCCCAGGAAGCCAAGGCGTAGTCCAAGGCTTGACTGAAGGAAGACTAAAAGGATATTTATCTCACTGCATAACTCATATAGAATTCAACTAATAAAGTTACCTGTACGCCTCAATTCATTACTGCTTGTTTTGGAATACGTTTAGTTGAATGTTTGTTGCTAATTCAAAGGTCATTCTCTAAGAGACGTTTTCTTTCACTGGAAATTCTAGAACCTTGATTCACATTTTCCGCACTGATTACCTACACTTGGAAAAGTACACAAATTAACTCGAAATCGACACTCGTTTTTATCACCAATTAACTCTCACTTGGTATTTCTATATCTCATTGTAACAATATCCAGATACACGGTAGAGACGACTTAAGACTAAGTACGATTACAGCTATGTGTATCTCGAAATAACCGTCCAGGCCATCAGAGGCGATGGTGAGTGACGCGGCGAAGATGAAGAGCTGGACGCCGCCCACGAGATGTAAAGCTTTGATAAAAGGGTCCTCCTAGTCTTGGTCTACGTACCTAATGTACATAACCAAAGTAGGATTGAAATTTGTCTATAAACATTGAAACGCATTTAGACGCACAAACAGTAAATAATTTACATTACGAAGAGCTACATTTGTATTGCCTGCCGGGTCTCGAACGATGGCAATCGACACATGTTGAAAGTCAGTGAGTGAGTGGAGCGAAAAACCCAGACAGCTCAGATGCGGACTTGAAAGGCTTTGAAAGAAGCGCTTTCATCTTAAGTAATATACGTCAGGAAGTGATTTTTCAGGGGTTGTCATAATGAGATAAAACACAGCATTTAGGAAATAGCTCACTTTATATCATCACACTGCTGGCTGTCAGTGCTATTCCAGGCTTAGGATCAAGGCACACTAAAGAAAGACAAGCTTATAGAGTTGTCTTGTGAGGAAGCTTGAGAGTGAATCAGGTCAAACAAGTTACTCAAGTTACTCAGGGTAATACCACATTCGACAGGCGTTCCTGTGACACCTTTGTTTCAAGAAAACGATGATGTGGATCAACATGGTGTGTAGAGTGTTATAGAGGAGTACCCTACCAATCCAGAATTGCAGGGAAACGCCTACTCGAGTCATAGCATCAGTATCAGCAGCGTTGTTGACGTTAACTGGACTTGCCCAAGGTGTGTGTATATCAACAATGATGAAGAAATAAGCTGTAAAAGGTGGGTGGGCTGGTTGATCGGTACTAGCTCTAATCATCGTAGATGCATGTACAACACTCTAGACACGTAAACAAGGATGCGTGGAGCACACCACTTACAGTAATATATTTATTCCAAATACCTTTAATTTAGCATCGGCTCGACTTGGTATCACAATCACATGCTTATAGTACTTCTTCAGACTAGTCCAAAATGATTCCAAGTGTCCGTGTATTGCTATCACTAAACCAACCTTCCCCTTACGCCCGCGCAACAGCCTTTCCCACTCCCTAAGAATATCGGCCACGATCTGCACTGGCACTGTACAGGCTGCTCTACTGTAAACCCATATCGAAACGACTACTGCGTGCTCTGCGATGAATGGCGCAAACCGCCGTTTTTCACTTTGGTTGGCTTCTTGGTAGGGCTCGGTAAATGATGCCAGAACTGGGGAACGAACGCACGATACTACGCTTTACTGGTTTGTATAATTTGGTACTAATATTGTAATCTTTGACGTGATTCTGGGTTGTTGCAGAGGTTTATCAATATCTGTTGTGCTTGGATTACTCCCAACAAAATCCCAGCCTCCACGTCTATTTCCACACCCACCTCGGCCAAGCCAAGCACCGAAAGCCAAGAAGAAGGGTCGAGCACAGTCTAGGATACGTTTGTTATATTTTCGCGAGTGTGTTGTGCTGTGGATTAATATTAGCGCATGTGATGTTCCTACCTTTGCAATTCCGGAACAGCCACCTATCGTGATTCGCCACCACGAACAACCTACAAATACGAACCCATGAAAAATGTATTTACCACACGATAACGCTGCAAATCTACACACACACGCGAAACGCGATACCAACAACGCTGCAACGACCGGCGCAGTCATAGCGATAGTCGCGGCAGCTCTTGCGTTTAGTTTCCTGATGGCTAAGGCCTACACACGCAAAAGAGAACTTAAAATGGCGGGCTCGGGCAGTGGAGCCATAGTAAATCCCCAGAGCGCCCCGGCCAACCCATTTCTCGACCATTTCCCTAGATTAAGCAGGAATGAAGTTACCCACATGACCCACAGGCAGCCCGAGGAAGGTGATGAGCAATTACCACCTTATGAGCCACCTGCCAAACCCGTAGCCACCGCGGAAAATTCATTCAATATGGACGTGGCTGATGGTACTGCTAGTGCTGGTGCTAATATACCGCCTTCTTATGAAACTCAACCCGTTCAAGCTGCTCAAACCGCTCACACATCCGATAACACACGGCAATTTTCTCCACCTGATCATCCGCCCCCGCCTCCTGCTTATGTAAATTAAATTGCTGGAATTGTATTCTAAACCTCTGCCTGTACAAATGAAATGGATTTGGATTTATTTTATTGCCATCACGCTACTGCCATGTCCAAGTGGAAGGAACCATTTGACGCAGCAGTGAAGGAGTACAGACGCGGTGACTTCGAGAAATCCTTGGAGCTGCTGGATAGAGTTGGTGTGGATTGCTGCTTAGTATCCCCGCTAACCCCTTCAAGACGCTAGCACTACACTCCCATTTGACCGTCTACGATACAAAATGCGCGACGCTGTTAAAATTAAATCGCACAGATCAGGCGTTACAAGTAGCTAGAAAGATGACACAAATCGACGAGAAATCCCCAAAAGTGCGCCGATGATGACATTCTAGATACACGGCTAATACTCCTCAAGGGATACAGGAGGTGTGCAAATATACTCAAATCTCGCAGTCTCAATAAGCAAGCCCTCGCTATGGCAAATCTCGCTTTGAAGCAGTGTGAGTACATTTCAAAAGTCACGCGCAAGCAAGATCCATTGTTTTTGGAAATGCAGGATTTGAGGGATGAGCTTCAGGTTGTTGAGCAGCTCAGATTGAGCTCGTTTAGAGACCCATTGACAGTGCTCCCTTTGGAGATGGTGCTCGATATCGTCGAACTGGCCGCCGAGTCCACCAACGACTACTCTTTAGTCACACGTCTATCACACGTAAACAGCCTATGGAGACAGACAGTCCTCAGTATACCCCAACTATGGCGCAGATGTGCCATAAAATTCGATGGTTCTGGGAGGGCGCTGAAAAAGCTAAATACATTCTACAAGCGCGCAAACAATACCCCGCTACGACACATTAAGATGCACCTCCTTAACGTGGAAGAGGTGCTTTCATTCTGCACAAATCCATTGCCTTCAATCGACATTAACGCTAACATAAATTTGTCTACTTTGGAGATGGTTTACTCCCACAAATTCAAAATAAACCCATTCTTCGAACCTATCTCTGGTATCTCGGGAGACAAGATGTTTCAGAAAGTTGACAAGCTTGTATGTGCGGATGGCGGTTCTCTAGCGCATCATGACTTGCGCGACATTGACGAAGATTTTGTTTTGAATCGGGTGAAAAACACACTTGAGCTAGATGGCTTCAATTATCACGCACAAAGTGGCACCCCTGGAAACTACACCTTGAAACGCTTCAAATTGAGTAAAAGTCGCGCACCACCAATACACCACCTCATGAGTGCTTTCCCCAACCTGGAATCATTCGAGTGGGACCAGGGCTATGAATGTCATGAAGAATCTGATTCGCATTTGATTAACATCAACATGCCCATTCTCGAAACCCTCCTCATAGCCGACGTAAGGGATGGACTACGCAGTATAACACCACCCAGACCAATACCCAAATACAATTTGCCTAATTTAAAGCGCTGTATACTCAAGGGCGTGCCACTGTACATGTTAGAATGCGTTCAAGACTCACCAAAGCTGATACACCTGTCGATTCAAAACCAACTAGACACTGATTTCAGCCTCATGGCTAACGCGCCAGATCCGTCTGTATACATTGATAGGTTTATTGGCGCGTTCAGCAACCTCAACGATTTGCAGGTGCTCGACTTGACAGGTACAGGGTATGGTGTGATTATACTGCACACAATCACCCAGAAGAAGCTATGTCCGAGATTGAGAGCAGTAAATGTTTCCCGAACAGCGGGTTCGTTCGGCAGGCTGCTAATTGAGCTCATTAAACAGCGCAACAGCACCCCTGATTTAACATCCATCGATGAGCTTATCGCGAACAGGTGCCCCGAGCTAGAACATGAGGCTGTGGCATGGGCTAGAAGACACGTTAGCAGTGTGCAATGTGTATATGAGACAAAGGAAGAGTCTAGAAAACAGCCAAGACAACGTTATAGGTACGAGAGAGTCTAGAACTGATGCGGTAGGATTTGGTGAAAAGATCCACCAAGCTTGGGAACTGACCAATTATGTCATAGCATTCGGCATACATTATTTATGCATACGAATTACTTCACATGACATGTGATGGATGTGACTGAATAAAAAGAGCTTTGTTTGTGTGCCGAACTTGTCTTTCAGCAACCATCATGTGTCTCAAGAAGGTGGGGTTGATGAATACAAATAAAACGCAACGCTAAAACACGCATACAGTTACTTAGCCCAGTAAACTTCAACTGGAGGTGTCCGAAATGCGTCTACGTCAACGCCGACAACGATTTTTCGTGCAAAAAGTAAGTTTGTTTATCAACGCACAACCCCCACCTAACCACAGTAACCCCGCAGATGCTACTTTAATATGGCGGGAACGTGATCCGCTACAGGTTAGCGGTGTATGAGTGCTATTACGCAGACACAAGCACACTCGTTTAGTTGTATTTATTAGTTTATACCTTAATGCTATGCAAATCACTTTTTCATTTGAACGTATAAAAGGCGGTAGAATAAATGGACAGTTTTGTTTATTGGAAAAGTAATGCTACTCTACTCCAGTTTCTCCACTTGAATGACGCTACACCTCCTTATATCACTCCACTTCTAGCACACAAACAATATACAGATGGCAGGTGTCTGTTGGCGGATAGTACTTATCCTCCCCACTACTGAACTGTCTTTGTTTGCGTACTCCAAATTACTCGTACGAATCATTTCCTGTTTTAGACCCGCGAAATCTTTGCTGAAGTCACGAATACGCGCTTGGCGAGGTTTATTCCAGGCTACACATTTTTCAATTATCTGCTGCCAAATCCTACTTTCGGATGCAATTGGATACTCAACATCGTAGATAGAGGATGGGGTTTCATACTATCGAAATCAGCATATCCGGAAAAGCTGCTTCCAGTACCTTCTCGAGAAGTTTCCAGAGTGAAGTTGCTAGAAGAATCGAGGGGATGCGCACGGGTATATAAGCTGGGGCGCTCTCTTAACTGCTTTTCAACAACATCTACTATTCTCAACAGCAAAATGACAATCTTCTACAACCAACCAAGCGACTTGAACGAATTAAGCAGAATCAACGAATTCAACTTTCCTATAGAATTCTTCTTAAAGGATAATGCACCAGTCAAGCATAACGCTACTCCTTCTACATCTAAAGCTAGGTGAGTAGTCGTTGATGGTGATGATTTCATTTGCTGACGTAGCTGCCAGACTCGATCTGATTCAACATGACAACTCGTACGAAGCGAGAGTAGATCTGGCTGGTTACAAGAAGGAGCAGCTAGAAATCTCTATCCACGACCACAAAATAAGTGTCAAGGCTAGCAAGCCAGCTGAAGAAGAATCAAAGAAGTCGGACGAGCAAAGATACTTAATCAGCGAAATCAACTCAGCTCCTTCAATCAGCAGAACGTGGAGACTCCCAGAGCACATCACAGAGGACAATATTCACGCCGCCTACGATAACGGTTTGCTCACCCTCAGATACTCAAGACACGCGCCCGAATCTGAATCAAAGAAAGTACTAATTCACTAGAACCACATGTTCAATCAATTGTTTTATGTTAATGCATGATTATAATAACGACCTCGAATTCACGATGCATATTTCCAACTCATCTCGGTAACCTCCCCTTTTTCCAATCACATCCCGATGATACAGGAGAAGCGAAGATGGCCGAACAGAGCAGTGAGATAGTGTTTGACAGCATCCCCTCAGTAATCTGACAAATTCAAAACATTCACAGTGCGATTATTGTCGATTGAAAAAGATACGATGCGACGCAACTAAAACATGGCCAAAGAGATGCTCAAATTGCGTTGATAAGGAGTGCACGTTTAAGGAAGTATCCATGAAGCCATTTCCCACCAGCTACGTGCGCGATATTGAGCAGAAAGTCGGTGATAGAGCTAATATTATATCACCCGCTAACAACTGACCAGCTCACACTATATGAAGCTCTAGTGGAAAAGCTTGCACCTGGACAAGGACTAAATGATGATCTAGAAAATTCCTTTAGAAATGCTCCGAGGAAGCATTCACATGATGCAACTACTTCAATAGATCACACAATGGATCAATCAGACGAGGAAGTCTTTGATGGTGCATCCCTAGATCCTCAAGACACCACAGATGCTGACAAAATGCGTTACTTTGGATCAGTAAGGGAGGTAATGTATAAAATAAAGGCCCATAGTCTTGTGGAACAGTCAATGGCCACCCAAAAACGTCCACAGTACTGGTCACTCAATATAGAGGACGAAAATCACATTCCATTCACAAACGAAGACTTTGGCCCGGATGAGTTTCTCTATCGCTTTGTTGCGACATACTTTCAGAAAGTTAACAGCACCTTCCCGCTTCTGAATAAGATCCGCTTTATCCAAGACATACCACAACGAAAGCTGGAGCGGGGTTTCGGAAGCATACTTATCCTAGTGTGTGCACTGGGATCGCTTTATTGCGATGACGAACGCATGCACCTCCCAAACCGAGAGCCATTTGGATTTCTCGGCGGCAGCAGCTACTTCCAAACATACAAGAAGAAAGCGCCCAACTACTCTCTCACAGCGGCCACGCTCGAAGACATTCAAGCGCTCATGTTACTCCAAATGTTTGTCCAAAGAAGCTCTCATCTGCAAAGCAGCTGGAATCTGAATGGCGCGGCACTTATTATAGCCGAAGATATCAGTCTTTATCACCAATTGAACCATCTCAACGTCTACGAAAGGGAGGCCCGAAAAAGAGCGTACTACTGCATATACTTTATGGATCGCTCCCTCAGTGCGGCTTACGGAAGACGCATTATGCTGAAAGATGAGGATGTTAGTCTTGAGCATCTTCAACCACTGCCAGAAGAAATAGGTACTGAGGAACACTATAGCGTCATATACTTTACGCAAATGATAAAGCTTTACAAAATACAAGGCCAAATCGATCATCAAATTAGCTTGCTAAAGAAACAAGGTAACAGAGACAATGTCATGTCAATCGTCGCAAGTATGAGCTCGTGTTTGAATGACTGGGTGAATGAGATCCCGCGGGATTTGCAGTATGATGATAATTGCCAAGATAATTTTGTGTTTCAGCTCATGAGTAATCTTCGCATCGCTTTCTTCAATATCCAGTTGCTAATGTATAGAAACTTCGTACCCCATCCTGGCTCGACAAAATTTTCGCAATTTAAAGTAGAGAGTTTGCTTATATGCGCAAATGCAGCCAAGTCCATGCTAAAGGTTTTCCATGTCATGGAGTTAAAGCGACACATAATCCAAAACTACATTGATTTCTTGATGAATTTGGGAGTGAGTTGGGTTGCGAATGACAGCTACATACTAACACCCTCAATCAGCCATTTCACGCTCTAGTTATTCTTATATTGAGTGCATGTGAATCAAGACGGACAGGTCAAGTGGATGTGACTGAAATCGATTACATAGAGATAGGTATCATGATACTGCGAAGAAGGGAGATTAAGGATATCGTTGCTGGTAAAACCCTAGACGTAATTTTGCACCTTCTGGAGTCATGTCGTTTACCTGTGAGAGTTTCTGGCCAGCGGACACTAAGCGATGATTACAACACGGGTGTTTATCGAGGAGAGAATGTCATCGATCCACCTTATGAAGTTGGCGGAGATGATATTCTCAACAACATGTTTAATTTATTGCAGTCCAATTCGATTGATTTTGGCGGAGGCGTAGGTGTTCCAGAGTACAACTATAGCGGGCTCAGCGCCCAAAATGATGTCGAGTGGAACAACTTTCTCCTTTCAATAGGATTGCAATTCGAAATAGACACATCTCACACCGGCTTTTGATCATGTTATGGATTTATGTATGATTATGAAAAAGTACAATGAATTATGACTAACGCTACATCTACTGACGACTTCTCTCTGACGCCAGTCTAATGGCCCAAGTGAACTCGTATGTTTTGACAGCATCTTCGTAGGAGCTGAGAATCGTATGATCGATAGGCTCATCCTTGTGCTCAGCTTGTCTTTCAATCTCATCTCCCCAGTTTGAAATCTCTGAGTAGAAGCAATCGTCGTTTGTAAACGTTTGAACCTAGATTTGTTAATATGGCAATTCAGAGACACTCAACACTCACCTTCTCTGCGTTGCTATTGGGAGACCTCACGTAAAGTGTGGGATTGTTGTATGGGTCGACCAACCGCAAAAGATATCCATCCGCGAAGACAGTCAGCTCAGTATAGTAGTCTGTATCATGTAGCGCAACCCCATGAATAAGAGATCCGACTGTTCCATTTGTGTACTTCCAACTTGCAGATGTGAAACGTGGAATGCGCTGCTCGGCTGGCACCTTACTCTCGTCAATGTTTTGCTTGCTGAGCTGGCCTGGTTCCTCGTCCCATTCAACGGAGTGCGCCTGTACAGAGTCGAGCTTGACATCGCCACCAAAATACCTCGAAAGATCGCAGAAGTGTGTCGCTTGCTCCACTATCGGCCCGCAAGAGATTGATTTGTCCCACCAGTCAATGTTCACAGCTTTCTCATAAGCCATAACGTATCTGATGGTATATAAGAGGGGCTCATCTGTCCTTATCCAACTCACCTAGCTGATGTGCACATAACTGTCAAATTTTTCTCCTCAATGAGCCCAATCATTGCCTGAACAGCCTTGCTATATCTGAGCATGTATCCGACAGCCACAGGATTTCCAGTCTTTGCAATGCGCTTTCCAACCTCCCCAGCTTCCTCGGACGGACCAGTTGTGACAGGCTTCTCGATAAACATGGCAACTTTTGGAAAGTGCTCAAGTATAGACAGCTCCAAATCAGCTGGAGTTCTCAATCCACCTCTGAACTTTGGTGGAGCACCAACTATAATCGCGTGTGGGAAGCTCTCCCCTTCAAGCTCCTTCCTGGCCGCTGCGACGGTAGGGAATGTCTTTGTGTTTTTATAGGCGTCTGCGACGAAGCTTTCTCTTTTCTTGCTCAATTCTAAATCCGCTTTGGCTGTATTAGGATCGACTATACCAACAACATTGAGTCTTTTACCCCATTTCTGCTCAACACGTTTGCTGTGATTCCATGGGCCTTCATCCGTCCCAAAGTTGATGGCTCCCGCACCAACGTATATCAAGTTAAACTGAGGGCCAGATTGGAGGGGGTTTGCTTCGATTGAGCTGCGTCTGTGCTTTTGAGGTGCCATAGTACTAAAGTTGTAGGCTATAATGAGTTATGCTGTTAGATTTGCTACATAAATGAATATGGCAAATCCGCCCCGGAAAATTGAATCATTTATACACGTCACGTGCAATGTGTCCATATATGGAGCGACCTCCGGTACCTCTCAGTTGTCGCAGTCTTTTAATAAAGTTTATGTGCTGTCAAAGTATCACATGCCAGTCATGTATTCGCAATAGTTGAGCTGGTGCAATAGAGCACCTGATCTCACAGGCGACTTCATCCCTCTAGAGTGCTGTAATGCTGTATATACATAATAAAAACTAATAATTTACATCTTGCTTGCTTTTGGTATTAACTGTCACCCTCCATGTCTTCCCCTCAGACTCCAGTTCCTTGGGCTGGATATGTTCAGTAGATTAAAGCGACAACTCAATTTGTTATTGAGCACCAGTACCCCTGTATATTATCATCATAATCTCAAACAAGTTTAAAACAAAACTCTCAGTCACATTTAAAAAATCAGTATCACTAATTGTATAATAAAAGTACATTAAATATTGGACTAAACGTCCATCTTCTTGTTGCTCTCGCTTGGCGTTTGCGAAGACTGATCGCCATCAGCTGTACTGAATCTTCTCTCGTCATTCCCGTCCATATGTTCGATGTGGAATGTCTCAATCTTGCTAGCTTCCATGACATCCCTGCGATTTATGAATCCTGAGGGAACCCACTGCGATGAGCGCCATGGCTTGAGCCCCTTCGTAGAATACATCTCATCAACTGCTTCCAAGGACAATCCGGCTGTCTCGTAGAGAAAAAAGTACATCACTGCAGCCAAACAGAGATTGCAACCACTAAAGACATAACCATACCTGAATGATATTGCGCTGGTGATAAATGGTGAGAAGAATCCGATAAGAAAGTTCCAAACCCAGTTCGATGCTGTAGCTATAGATGCCTGTCTAGCTCTGTGAGAAAGGGGGAACGTCTCTCCGGTCACAATCCACGTGCCCGGACCGTAAGTGGACGCGAATGAGGCAATAAAAAGACAAGCCGATAAGATCATGACCTTTCCAGACGCTGGATTGCCCTCAGGCCTGGACGGAGTTGGTCTTGGATCTAGCTGGTCACCGACTGTCGCGAAAACCATTAACCAAACCTAAGTAAAATTAGTGAGTCTTCACTTAACGTGCTGATAATATACTTACAACTGCACGAAGGTCAGGAAACAGTTAAAAGAGAAAGTTTGCACTCACACTGCCAAATACCACCAAAAATCATTGGCTTACGACGACCAAATCTCTCCAAGATCCAAAGACCCCAGAGTGTGCAAAAGAAGTTGACAGCTCCGAGCACGATCTGCGTGATATATGAATCCTCAATACCGACCGATTGGAATATGGTTGCACCGTAGTAGAAGAAGTAGTTGGCACCAGTGAGCTGATTAAAGGTCTGAAGAAACACTCCTAATGCTGTTCGATAGACTAATTTTTTCTTTCCGGGTTGGCCGATGAAACATTCCACCCACGACTTCCAAAACGATGACTCAGTCTGCTGCTCAAGCTTGACCTTCGCTGCTATCTCAAGGAAGTCATGCTCGACAACGGCCTTATCGAAGTCAGACTTGGCACCTCTAACCCTTTGAAGAGACCTTTTAGCTTGCTCAACCTTGTCGTTCTTCATGAGCCATCTCGGTGATTCTGTAGGGCTTGTTAATTTGTATTCCCAGCGCGATTTATGACTCACCTGGCAAAAACCACACTCCGACACCGAGAATAAGAGCCAGCGCTATACCTAAGCCTACAATGATTCTCCACGAGGCATCAGAATCTAGAGGACGCGTTCCATAACAGAAGCAGTACGCCAGCAAAATCCCGAATGTAATACATAATTGATAACATGCAACCGCCGAGCCTCTAAAATTGGGTACGACGCACTCGGACACGTAAACAGGTATTACGGCACTAAGTGCACCTATTCCCAACCCCGCTATCAAGCGTCCAACAGCAAATTGCTCCCAAGAGAACTGAGTGGCTATCTGTACTATTAGGCCAACGGTGAAAAGAGCCGCTTCCAAACTCATTGCCATGCGTCTGCCCAAATAATCTGCTACGGGAGCGCCTAGCAACGCGCCAGAAAGTGTACCAATTGAAAGAAGTGAGACTATCAGGCCTTCCCGAACATTACTGAACTCATATTCCTCGCAGTGACCGTTGATGCAATTTGTTCTGATATCAGCAAATCTGTACTTGAAATCTCGCATTAACACCATGTCCGATATTTGTCCTGTGTCATATCCGAAAATCATCCCTCCCACAGAGGACAGTATTGAAACATAGACCGTAGTAGCGCCTAGTGGCTGTTTGTTGTTAAAAATACCCATTTTTTAGACGGATAGGTGAGGTGTTAAAGATCGATCAAGAACTTATAAGTCATTTAGATTGTACCTGAATGGTTGATCCGGTGACAATGTTCACCCAGTTGATTCGATCCGGGGCGAGTAATTGACATGAGGATAGTTAGAGAGCATATTAGACGTGTAAAGAGTTCTATTCATTGATATGGACTATATACATACACTAATGTCTCATTCTAAGTCATCTGGTCTGCATTCTGTGACAGTATACCAAATGCACGCATTAAGCTAATTCACCTGTCCAGAATAACCTCAAACTAGTCGGAGTCGGCTCCGGAGCTTTTCCCAGATTTAGCCGGATTCTAATTATTGGAGGTAATTTCCCACTGTTTGTCCGCTTCAAAGAGAGCTATTTGATTCTCATACAGCTGCTGAATATCTCGAAAGATCCGTGCGCTTTTGGTGGTGGTTGTGAATCATGTGCTCTCTTGATGTCAAGCTTAATTTGAGAAAATTTAAAAATTAGGGATGAATGTAATGCATAAAATGAATGAACAGTATCGGGTATATACAATGTCTCTATTGTTGACTTTCTAAGAAAGCTCAGCGGTATATTCGTTCGAGGTGCTGCGGACGGTTTGGGTTTAATCGAAGGACTGAAATTACAAAAGAGATGAAGGTATTAAACCCCGATACTTGATACTGCAAGAGACTCGAATGAGTCTGATAATATTAAATTATAATGTATGAATAGTGTCTTCGCATGTGTCTTGGTATCCAAGGTTTTTATTTTCGGTTTGTATCATCCAAAATTGTTCATATACGCTTACTTCTGTATTAACAGTCAATTTAAATTCAAAAATATCGATCTCTCAAAAACTGAATCTAAAAAGCATTTATCAAATTGTATTTATTACAGAACAACGCGTATTTCTCATCATTAAGTGTAATTCTCCAAGTGCAAGCGGTCAGATGCGAGGGTGTATGCACCATCGAGAATCTCGGTGGAGTTGGTTTGGTATTCGTTGGTGGCCAAGTTGAGGACGATCTTTGCAAGATCAGATGGGATACCAGCACGGCCTGATTGGTTAATTAGCGGACGTTATGAGTGGTATAAACTACACTCACCAAATGGAATTTGCCATTTATTTCTGAAGAAGTCTTTCTCACCTGATGTCTCAACTGGTGTCATCTGTTGTGCGGGTTAGAAGTAAACATCGACAAAACCTTCTTTCACCTACCTGGCTAGGGAAGTATCCCAAGGCGAGCTGGTTTACTCTGATGCCGATGTGTGGACGTGCCAACTCAAGCGCCATTTGTTGACTGAGAGATACAGCAGCTGCCTTGTTGCTGTTGTAGCTGAATTGACCATTCTGGGCATTTGTTAGATTTGTGTTCATTTGTGAGACAAAACCTTACTTGGGAATTTTTGACGATACCAGAGATAGATGTCACGTTGATGACATTTCCGGAAGCACCTCTGCTCTTGTTTGCGGCAATAAGTAGAGGGAGGAAGGCTGCGGTGGTGAAGTAGATAGCAGCTACGTTGATTGCGTATGGATCGGTCCAGTCAGCGAATGATTGCTCCATCATGCGCTTGCTGATAGCTTCTGGGGAGTTGTCACTGGCATCCATATGAGCTTTCGCGGTTGTAACGCCGGAGTTATTGATGAGCAAGTCAACGTGATCCTCCTTTTTGCTGATTTGATCGACGATTGCTTGAATATCCTCCTTCTTTGTCGAGTCACCTGCAACTGGAATAATACTGCTCTCATATCCAGACGCTGTCTCCTGGAGCTTCTCAAGGCGACGACCAGTGATGTACACCTTAGCACCATTCTGTGCTAAGCAGGTCGCCATCATCCTACCAACGCCTGATCCAGCACCTGCTCTGCGAGTCAGCAAAAGCTAACATCTACATTGTCAACGCACCAGTGACCACTGTCACCCATCCCTTAATATTGAATAAGTCTACTGCTTGTAATGAGGCCATTTTGTCTTTGTTTTAAATGTAAAATGTTAAGTTGTTTCGTCCCCGCATTTCACTGATTTTATATATAAAAATAATGACATCATTCCGGGGAACCCTCCGAGCGCAAGGTGTGTCTTTGTTAAGAATAATTTGTGATTGGCAGAAGAGATCTTAGCAGCTATGGTGTGTGGAAGGCACGCATTTCATGGGTGAAGGTCCGCTGTCCTCAATTGG
>NW_008806274.1:0-26697 GCF_000400465.1 Wallemia ichthyophaga EXF-994 | reverse complement strand
GAAGTTGCTAGAAGAATCGAGGGGATGCGCACGGGTATATAAGCTGGGGCGCTCTCTTAGCTGCTTTTCAACAACATCTACTACTCTCAACAGCAAAATGACAATCTTCTACAACCAACCAAGCGACTTGAACGAATTAAGCAGAATCAACGAATTCAACTTTCCTATAGAATTCTTCTTAAAGGATAATGCACCAGTCAAGCATAACGCTACTCCTTCTACATCTAAAGCTAGGTAAGTAATCGTTGATGGCGATGATTTCATTTGCTGACGTAGCTGCCAGACTCGATCTGATTCAACATGACAACTCGTACGAAGCGAAAGTAGATCTGGCTGGTTACAAGAAGGAGCAGCTAGAAATCTCTATCCACGACCACAAAATAAGTGTCAAGGCTAGCAAGCCAGCTGAAGAAGAATCAAAGAAGTCGGACGAGCAAAGATACTTAATCAGCGAACTCAACTCAACTCCCTCAATCAACAGAACGTGGAGACTCCCAGAGCACGTCACAGAGGACAATATTCACGCCGCCTACGATAACGGTTTGCTCACCCTCAGATACTCAAGACACGCGCCCGAATCTGAACCAAAGAAGATTTCCATTAGGTAGACTCGCTTCCTTTTGATTCAATTACGATTGTAAACTAAAATATCACTATTTACGACTTTCCATTATAGGACTCAATCTGAGTCACATCAATTGTGGTGTGTTGAAAAAAAAACCTAGAAAAAGCGTTTAGCTGATATTCTTCTGAGATAATTACGCTGCTACAGACTTTATCTCCCTTTTTATTCAACAAGTTGCAGCCATGGAGATTTATACATAAGACAGCGTAAATGCGAAGCTTCATTAAGATGTGATTAGGCTATATTGAATCTTAAGACAAGATTTAAGCCTAACACTACAAGCATTGCAAGCAATATGAACGGTAAAAAAGTAATAACAGGTCACGCGAGAATCACAGTAACAAAACAAAGAGAGGCATCACATAGGGCAGAAGCCAAATATAAATACAAATATATTCTAGTCAAAGCATCTGAATTGATTCAAGTCGTTTACGTGTACTTCTCCAAGTGTAAACGGTCTGATGCGAGAGTGTAAGCACCGTCAAGAATCTCGGTGGAGTTGGTTTGATATTCGTTGGTGGCCAAGTTAAGGACAATCTTTGCAAGATCTGCTGCAACGCCAGCACGGCCTGATTATAAAATTAAAAGATGTGTCAAATGTATACTCCCACGCACCGAATGGAATTTGCCATTTTTCTCTAAATAAACTCCTTTCGCCTTGTGTTTCAACTGATGTCATCTGTCAAACGCGTTAGCTTCAAATACTCGCCATGATTTTTACTCACTTGGCTAGGGAAGTATCCCAAGGCGAGCTGGTTAACCCTGATGCCGATGTGTGGACGTGCCAACTCAAGTGCAAGCTGATGGCTGAGAGATACAGCAGCTGCCTTATTGCTGTTGTAGCTGAATTGACCATTCTGCGCGTTTTTTTTTTGTTAGTAGGTCTGATATTGAAATGATGCACCCACCTGTGAGTTCTTGACGATACCAGAGACGGAAGTAACATTTATTACGTTTCCAGATGCACCTCTGCTCTTGTTTGCAGCAATAAGTAGAGGGAGGAAGGCTGCAGTGGTGAAGTAGATAGCAGCTACGTTGATTGCGTATGGATCAGTCCAATCAGCGAATGATTGGTCCATCATGCGCTTGCTGATAGCTTCTGGTGAGTTGTCGTTGGCGTCCATTTCCGCTCTGACTGTGTTCACGCCGGAGTTGTTGATGAGCAAGTCAACGTGATCTTCCTTTTTGCTGATTTGATCGACGATTGCTTGAATATCCTCCTTCTTTGTCGAGTCACCTGCAACTGGAATAATACTGCTCTCATATCCAGACGCTGTCTCCTGGAGCTTCTCAAGGCGACGACCAGTGATGTACACCTTAGCACCATTCTGTGCTAAGCAGGTCGCCATCATCCTACCAACGCCTGATCCAGCACCTGCTCTGCGAGTCAGCAAAAGCTAACATCTACATTGTCAACGCACCAGTGACCACTGTCACCCATCCCTTAATATTGAATAAGTCTACTGCTTGTAATGAGGCCATTTTGATGTTTTCTGTTGAAGTAAGAATATCGCCAAACCATTCAAATTATTTTCTTCCAAATGACATCATTGCGGAGAAGACCGAAAAGGACAATGAAGATTTTGACTATCAGTTCTTAAGTAATAATCTCTATATTTGATGTACAATAGCATTAAATTAATACAGTCCTAGCGCTATTACAGTCCTCCACTGCCGCTGAGGAAAGTCTCGAGCACATTTGGCCCATCCTGGATGTCTAGCGGCAGCAGACCATCGAGGGGCGGCGTACCATTGACTCCTAGTGTCGCTGCATTGATCGTGTTGTACTGCACCTGGCCAAGCAGTTCTTTGAACAGTTGTTCAGTCGACTCAGTCTGATTAGGAGTCGTCTCAGATGAGTCGTCCAGAAAAGGCATATGTGGAAGGAAGGAGTCGGTTAAAGTTCCATAGCTCTGCATTTTAATATTAGTAAGCTTTTCGTGAAATGACACACTCACAAGATTATCCTGCGTTTGCATGAACGATTGGTCCATTGGCAGATTGACAGCTTTAATTATTTGCATAATCATATCCACCGCTCTTCCATTGAGTACCTCCCTCTCCTCCCTCAGCCTAAGAACTTGGATAGCCGATTGTATGTAACTGAAAACTGAAGTGTCCAGATCATTGTTCTTGAGGCCTTCGCATGCACTGATGATGAGTATGAGTGCGGCACTGAAAGGCTGTGTGATAGTGTTAGCGAGGTCGTTTCATTAATACAACACCCACCCCCCAGGCAACGGTGGGGTCTACCCATAGATGCTGCAGCTTATCTTCTAGCAGCATATCGCGGTATATAGAAATGATGCTGCGGGCTGAGGTTGTGCATATCACCAAGCTGGTATACCTGAAGCTCGACGTCGACTGCGAGAGTGGGTCTGGTAAGAAGGTTTTGTAGAGACATATCTGCAATGATTAGATGTGTGTTGTTTTGAACATTGCTGTACTCACCTGCACAACATGAAACGCTAGCTTCAGGTTACAGTAAAGTTGGTATACGTATTCATCGTTACCGTTTTTATCATCCATTGACTTGTTGCTCTTGCTATCTGCCAAACTTTGTGGAATCTCATTTAGCCACTTGTTCAGTTTCGAGTTGAGCGACGCAATGTCTGTCAAAGACATCAAGAGGTCGTCTCCATCCGAAGTTTTTCTCAATTTGTACTAGCGCACTGTCAACTCGTGTGTCGATAGCGCGATGGTACCCACAATCGTTTGTATAATCTGGCCATGGATTTTGTATAGGTCGATGAGAGAGTTGAAGTACAAGACACTGTACTCCGACTCATCATCTCCGAGTTGGTATTTTGGCAAGTCTAGACTAATTTCATTATCCTTTATGAGCGTCTGCCGTCCAAATGTGGAAGCCTGCACTCGATCCATGAGATACAGCGACCAATACGCCCTTTTTCTCAGCTCTAGATCATGTGGAGCAATATTAAAGTCAACGAAACGCAAATGCAAGCCGATATCATGAGCAAGCAAAACAGTATTACCGTGAATCATCCACCCGCTCCTCGAATGAATGCCTTTTTGAACATATATCTGGAGCAAAATTAGAGCCTGAATATCTTCTATAGTCGCCACGTCTATGTACGGATCGATCATTTTGCTTTTTCCTATACTGTGGTATCTGAGTCCTGCTAAAAACTGATGTTGGCCCTCAATCAGTACACGCTCATCGTTTGAGTATTGAGCTCCCAATGCCAGGACTAACATAAAAAGAGCCTCAAAATTCCTCTCGTTTCTACGGTAAGCTATGCCTGCGACGAAGCGCTTCTTGCTGAGCAGCGGGATTGAACGGTTAATTTTTTCAAAGTAAAGGTCTACTAAAGACTCTACCAAACTGGGACTCAACAAGTCAGGAGGAAGATGGTCTAAACCATCTATAAGAATCTCTTCCTGCCAAAAGCGAGGTCTCTTGCCGCTTAAAAGGGCTGTTGGGGAGAATCCAGTATAATTGCTCAATCTTTCGATGAGCCCACGAATGCTTGCCTTTCCAAAGAATCTTTTTTGTTTTTCTGGTTGATTTTGTGTCGTTATTCCATTGTGCCTGCAATTCTCCATTGACTCATCGACGTAAAAGCCATCATGAATATCGGCAGCTTCCGAGTGTTTCTGAAAGCTGGGTGAGGAGCCGGACCACTTCCGCTTAGCAGATTCCGTGACTTCCTGAGGGACGAACTTCTCGAGGAGATTTTTGTAATCTTCGTTCAAACCCTCACTATTCCTGAGCTTCAATTCCAATTCGCTAACGTAGCTAGGTCTTTGAAAGCCCTTGGTTGTATAAATACACTCGATGTTTTTGCAGTTCGAGCATTTACTAGGATAAGTGATGTCGGCATTGCATTTAATTTTCCTTCTCCTGGCTCTAGTCAGACGATATTCCCGAAATTACTACCTATTCACCTGCATCCTTCGCACTGGCTTGGTGTTAGAATGGTATATCGTAACCAGCGCACTCACAGCTCTCACGATCTTCGGCCTCTTGTTAGCTTTCGAGGTTTCTTCAGAGATCATTGATGACGGCAATTGATCAACCAGCGATATCATTTTACGATGACGTTGTGGACTTGCGATATGTCTCATTTCGCAAGCAATCAGTGAATCGTCGAAATTAATATAAACAAGAATATTATAACAAGTGAATCGTAAGTCGAAATTTTGATCATCTATCGACTAGCGTAGGGGTAATTAGTTAGAGTAAAAAGAGAAGTCATTCCTATAAATCCAAATGTCCGTATAAACGCATTCTTATGCGTTGTTTTCAATATGCTCCGTGTTTTTCGTCTTCTCGTCACGAACTTGGTGGCGAAGGTCCGTTGTTTCACGCTCACTAGCCAGAGTTTGCGCAAACTTGCTGTGCTTTCTGACTGATTCACCGTAGAAGTAGAGAAGGAAGATTGGAATGATAAGCACAGTCGCTATGCAAGCGAGAATTGTACTTGGAATCTCCAATGTGTTATTGTCAAAGTGATTGTAGAATGGTGAAGCGAACATTGCACTGATTCCTGCTAAGAAATCTCTTGCAAATCCGTTACCACCAGTCGCTGAGCTGGCATACGGTCCGTAAGCTGCAACCATGTAGTCGATCGTCGCCATGTAGATTGCATAGTTTGCTATTCCGATCAAAGCAGCAAATATCAAAGGCGCAATCCAATGTACGTCACGATCAGGTCCAAAAGAGGTCCAAGAAAAGCCGAATAATCCGATGGCTTCCAGGGGGGCGGTCCAAAGTAACCAATAAAGACGCTCTTCCGGAGGTACAAAGACACCCCTTTTTCTCTTCAACTCTTGTCTTCTGAAGAATGGAAGGAAACTGACCCAGCCCAAGAAGTATGAAATGAGAATAGAGACAAAGGCGAGACTGGAGGGAGTCAGTATGGTAGTTGTGTTTCCGCGATCACTGCACCTACCCGACTTGGTAAGTCTGGAAGTCCCATTGTGCGAAAACTTTACCGAAACTATCCAGGAAAATGAAGATAAGCTGTGGTTTGTTAGTGATGACTGGTGGGGATGACTTCATAGACTTACCATGTCTGAGAAACCAGAGAGCAGTGAACAAGACAAGACAATTGGCTCGCGTATGAACATCTCGAATGGTCTGTACCAGATGACGAGAATTTCCTTCATGCTCAGGCGTTGCTCGCGTACTTCGTTTGGACCCCAGATGTTGAGTTCAATACCTTCTTTAGCAGCTGCTTTGCGTCTTCTTTTAGCTTCTCTGTCAAGCATGATGGTCGATCTGGTCTCTGGAATGCAAAAATGCAAAAGCTGAGCTGAGACACCCCAGATAAGCTGCGTGTAGAAGCTGGTATTATAATTAGAGGTGCTTAAAAAGCCAGGAGCTGTGAAACTCACACCCAACGCCATGCTGGTCCTGGTCCAGCGAATTGTTCTACGAATCCACCGACTGACAGTCACTGTTAAGATGAGATCACCTCAAAGAGATGAACTTACGGATTGGACCAGCAGTTGAACCAGCTACACTACTCCAAACGATGAATCTGAAGCTGATTTAGCTTGATACGATGACTAAAATCTTCACCCACCCTAAACCGTACTGTTGAGTATCAGGGCCCCATAAATCAGCTACCATTCCAAGAGTAACACTACCACCAGCGGAAGACAGACCGCCTAAACCACGGCCAACAATCATAGCTCCAATGTTAGGAGCACGAGCGCAAAGAATGCACCAAATGTTTACCAAAAATAGGGAGAGTTGAAGAATCGGGAAACGACCAAATTCCTCAGACCAGGGCGCCCACAACTCACATCCGAAAGCGTACGCAACCAAGAAAATCATTTGTCCAGTTTTTCCCGCAGGGGTTGAGATGCCAAAATGCTCAGTCATTCCTGATAGAGCGTTGTTGTAGACTGAGGCATTGTAATTCATCGACAGCTGGACGTATGCGACGACGCCAGCAATTGCCCATTTCTTTTTTTCGGAGAAAGCAAGTGCAGTACACTCAGGTGCAGCATCCTCGGTGAGGATTATCTTGCCTTCAGCGGTCTTGTTCTCAAAGTAAACGCCACCGCCACCTTCGTTCTTGGTGGGCTCGTTGGACGAGCTGCCAGATGAGTGCTGAGTCTTTTCAGTCTTCTCCGCGTTGAGATCCTCAAAACGTTTAGCCTGTGTAGCCATTGCGGGGATAAGATGATAAATTTCAATCAGTGGTGAGAGTTGAGAGAATAAGAAAAGTGATCGACTTTAATCTTGTGGAGAAGTGGGTCAAGTGACGCTACTAGGCGTAACTAATTTCATAACGACAGATTTTCAAGTCCGGAGGCGGAAATTCTGCCGGAAATGATCGAAATGCCTAATACATAATAAGAGGGAGGGATAGTATAAGAACTTCTGTTGAGCTTTTCGGATTTTAAGTGTGTATTATGGTGTAATAATAGCCCCGTCCTCACCCAAAGCTCGCAGGAATGAGTAGTGCCATTCTTCACCGCGGAGAAGGTGGAAAGCGGCAGGATTGAAGGGGAGTTTTGCACTGTATGTGGAGGCACACAGCGGCAACTAGACGCATCTGATAATGCTTCCCCACCTTCTTTCTCCAACCGAGCCCTGGAGTAAGATGCGACGGCACGACGATTAGTAAACTGGGTGAGTCGCTGACTGAGGCGGGTGGATGGGAAAATGATGTAAACTGATGTAAATACAGTCTTACAAGAATTTTAATTGTATTGTGTTTTTCCTGTCAAAATTGCTCAGCTCAGCGCTTATCAGTATGTCTTATCAGCTGGAACGTTAGATTAAACCTGTCTCTTTTGAGTGAAACCAATTGAACAAAGACATATATGGCTTTAGACTGTGTGATCTTAAGGTGCGCACGCAGCCAATCCGGCTCCCACGGCGCACAACTCACACCACACTAGAAACCAGTGCTTTCAAGTCGAGTGCGCAAACTGCAACAAGCAAACCTGGAGTGGCTGTGGACTGCACAAGAATGCCGTGAGTTTGCTTGCTTACGTTTGCTGTTACTGCTCCTTGCTAATCTACCAAAGGTCCTCGAGAAAATCCCCAAAGAAGACCGCTGCAGTTGCAAGTAAGGCGTCAATGGGGGTTTGTAAAACTCTCAGCACTATATAATCCCTCTAAATATAATATTTGTACACAGAAACACTTTTAAAAACCCTCCAATCGACGTCGATGACCTCAATGCTATGCGCATTCTCAGCTGGAATATCAACGGCACACGCCGTATTTTAAGAAATTACCAGAACTGTGATGATATGTTGCGCAGCCTTGACGCCGATATTGTCTGTGTTCAGGGTGCGTTTAGAGATGGAGAGATGACGCTATCTGACGCGATCCACGATAGAGACCAAGATGCTGAAGGGGGCTGTTAACTCCTCGCAAGCCATCCTTCATGGCTTCGACTCGTATTGGTCGTTTTGCCACAGTAGATCTTACTCCGGCGTATGCATCTACACGCGTTACAAAGCACTAGCTGCAGAAGAGGGATTAAGCGGGGGATACACAACATACTCCTTGTCACTCCCACCCCTCGCCTACAATCAGAGAGTACAGCCAGTCTCTGAAATACACAAACACAACGACGACACACTCCTAGCACACAACTACCATCCAGAAAACACTAACATCAAGCAACTGGACACAGAAGGGCGCGCACTCGTACTTGATTTCGGTTTCTTTGTCCTCATCAACGTGTATTGCCCAGCAGAAGGGGAGAACCGCGGCCATTACAAGCACTCATTCCATGAAATGCTTTTTGAGAGGGTGAAACAGCTGAAAGATGCAGGAAGACAAGTCATACTGCTCGGTGATCTCAATGTCGCTCATCGGCCATTCGATCACTGCGACGGGATCGATTTGACGCGCACTGATACAGGCAGGATGGAATTTGCTGCCAAGTACACACGAAAGTGGATGGATCGATTGGTTAGCCATTCAGACTCTCCGCTTGTTGATGTGGCTCGCCTCCTGCATCCTAACAAAGAAGGCATGTTTACGTGCTGGAATCAGGTTATTAATGCAAGACCATCCAATTACGGAACGCGCATCGACTATGTTCTCGTGACACCCGGTTTGCTGCCGTGGATTAAGGAGGCTGAGATCGCACCACACGTTTACAACTCGGACCACTGCCCCGTTTACATAGACCTACATGACGAGATGGTGATAAAAGATGGCAATGGCGAGAGGGCGGTACGTTTGATAGATCTTCTACCACCTGCTGATACATCTACACCACCGTTATGTGCAGCGAATTGGGATGAGTTTAATGGTAAGCAGACTTCATTGGCGGGATTTTTGAAGGTTGGGAAGAGATCGCAAGCGATAAACGAAAGTGCACTACAAAATGGACCGCAGTCACAGTCACAATCACAATCACAGTTGCAACAAGAATCTACCAAGCACTCCCCGCAACAGCCAAAAATAGAGTCGTTCTTCCAGCCTCGCACACGTACACTCGACGATACTCATACCACCCCCTCATCACCTCGGAAATACCGTAAAGATAATGACACTGCAACTAAAACAGCATGGAAAGCACTGATGGCACCTAAAAAGGTACCCAAATGCAAAGTACACAAGGAGGACTGCAAGGAGTATACGGTGAATAAGCCAGGTCCGAATAAAGGCAAGCAGTTTTGGCTGTGCAAGCGAGACGTTGGACCTGGTTATGATGCGAGTGGATCGAGTAGTCAGTATCGATGTAACTACTTTGTGTGGTCCTCCCAGCTTGAGCGAGATTTGAGTGGTGTTTAAGTGGCTTTGTTAAATAATTGTTAAAATATAAATTATGAATTGTCATGTCATTCTCTAGAGTCTAGAAGCCAATATCATTTAATCCCCACTCGCAGTTTCCTAATGCGGTTTATAATAGATATTAAATCAACATTGAGACTTATAAACATCTTTGAGTCACAACAACCATGGCAAAGACGAGTAGAACTAGAAGCAATTCAGCAGCAACGTGTGCTTCGATTGCACCCTTTACATCCATTACATCATTCGATGGACACAAGACGAAGCTCGGCCGGAGTAGAACGACGTGCACCGGCAGCAAACCAAAACCCGTGGCAGCTTCCAGGCAGCTCGCAAATGTCCTCAACATACATCCAAATGTGCCGAAAGTGGAGACAATAAAAGTTGGAGGCAAGATGGTGCACCAGCTCACGATAAAGCTTGGTAGTGAGATATCTGTACAACGTCGCACTCGTTATCGTAGTGAGAAGATGAGGGAATTGGAGAGGGATGTGTGGTGGAAGTAGGTTGTATTGCTAGTATTTGCATTGTTTGCAGTCTCATGTTTGTAGTATTCGGATTCCATTTCATTTTGGCTTTTCTTGAAACTTATTTAGCTGTTTATACCGCCCATCGTTGACAGCACCTCCACTCTCTTCCACCCCTTCAATGACGACGCCAGTGATACGCTCGATACACATCGATTGCTATGAGATACGCACAACGCCACCACCAAGCCATACAGTCTACAAGATACACGTGTCTACAAATCTCAATTCCTATGTTATTGACAAACGTTACTCAGATTTCGATAATCTCGATAAGCAGCTGAGGGGATTGGATAGCGGTGTGGTGACGATACCCCCGAAGCATTTGCTGCGATTTAGGCAGTCAACAAACGAGCCAGTGATAAAGGAAAGAGTCGATGGCTTTAATAAATACCTGCATTTCATCATTTCATCTAGGAATCCCATTTGGAGGGATTCGAGGGAGTTTAAAGCATTTATATGCTTGCAAGCACAGACGAGAGGCGCATTCAACTGGATGGAGAGCTATCGTACTCTATCCAACCAACTTAGAGTGCTTAAGGGGTTGGTATACAAGAGCGATAAGAGCGCGAGAAGGGAACTGTTCGTATGCCTAGCAAAATTGAGGGAATTGCAGCTCAATTTGGATACTACGAAGCAATCTATTAGCTCAAATGAGTTCAATAGCAGACATCAGTTGCTGCTATCGCTCGTTGATCAAGTAGACTTGATTGAGTTGATGCTGAAGGATACCAGCAAGCAAAATAAGCAAACAGAGCAGCCAAAAACGCTATCATTTAACAGACAATCCAAGCCTGTCGAAACTGAGGAAACTCGTCCACTCGATTCCACCCAACTGCACACCTTGCAATCAACCAAGATGGCCAGTCAGGATACGCAAATTGAACAAATCTCATTAAGATTACAGAGGCAGCTTGAGATGGGACTTGCGATTAATTCCGAAGTCGCTCAGCACAACGAACTTCTCGACAGCCTTGATGGAAGTCTCAACAACTTTGACGTAAATTTGAATAAGGCAAATAAGATGTTGAATAGGTTGTAAAGGTGTATGTA
This sequence comes from Wallemia ichthyophaga EXF-994, assembly GCF_000400465.1. Taxonomy (NCBI): domain Eukaryota; kingdom Fungi; phylum Basidiomycota; class Wallemiomycetes; order Wallemiales; family Wallemiaceae; genus Wallemia; species Wallemia ichthyophaga. The sequence goes on along the minus strand of NW_008806274.1, from coordinate 15,752 downwards.
TTCTCTATGTCTGCCCAGCTTGTGCCCATCCCAGTCCTTTTGTTCCAATCAACCACGATCAATTTGTAATCCAGTGGCAGGAGAAATGAGAAATCTTCTTAAACTCAAAGACTGCACGTCGATCACGCCCAACTATGCCTCACTCTCCAGCAAGCTTTCTAAAGTTCGGCAATTGTTGGGCAACGAAGCCAAGCTGACGCTTGCAGAGAAGATTCTGTATTCACACTTGCACTCGCCGGAGGATTCACTTGCTGGAAAAACACACTCCAGTCTGCGTGGCCAGGCCTATTTAAAGCTTTCTCCCGATAGAGTGGCGATGCAGGATGCATCCGCGCAAATGGCCTTGTTGCAATTCATGACTTGCGGGCTGAGCACTACTGCAGTACCCACTTCTATCCACTGCGACCATCTCATTCAAGCCTACGAAGGCGCAGCTGCTGATCTTAAACGTTCAATCGTCAGCAACAAGGAAGTTTTCGATTTCCTCGAAAGCGCTTCAAAAAAGTACGGTATAGAGTTCTGGAAGCCTGGTAGTGGTATTATACACCAACTTGTGCTCGAAAACTATGCTGCGCCTGGTATGCTAATGCTCGGTACTGACTCGCACACACCAAATGCAGGCGGTATGGGTATGCTGGCTATTGGTGTAGGTGGCGCTGATGCCGTAGACGGTATGTCAGGCACACCGTGGGAGCTCAAGGCTCCAAAAGTTATCGGTGTCAAGCTTACAGGCGAGATGAACGGTTGGACTACCCCCAAAGACCTCATTTTGCACTTGGCAGGAAAACTCACCGTCAAGGGTGGTACAGGATCTATTTTAGAGTACTTTGGTCCTGGTTTAAACACTCAGTCGTGCACCGGTTTGGCTACCATCGCAAACATGGGTGCGGAAGTTGGCGCTACTACGTCCACATTTCCTTACTCGCAGTCTATGAGATCTTACTTGCATGCTACCGGTAGAGGACCTGTAGCTGAGGCTGCAGATGACGTCAACGCACAACACTCCTTCCTCAAAGCAGACGCTGGTGCTGAGTATGATGACGTGATTGAAATTAATCTTTCAGAACTCGAGCCACATATCAACGGTCCATTTACACCTGATCTTTCCACACCTCTCTCAAAATTCAGTGCGATGGTGAAAGAGAATAACTGGCCAAGCACACTCTCGGCGGGATTAATTGGTAGTTGTACTAACTCGAGTTACGAGGATATGTCGAGAGTGGAAAGCATAGCTAATCAAGCAAAAAACGCTAACAGAATTGCGGCTGTACCATTCATGGTCACACCAGGTAGTGAGTTGATTAGAGCAACGATTGAAAGAGATGGTGTACAATCAACCCTCGAAACTGTCGGTGCTACCGTTCTAGCTAATGCTTGTGGACCATGTATAGGACAGTGGGATAGGAAGGAGGCGCAGAGTGAAGATAATGGTGAGTGAGAGTTATAGATGATACGCGACGAAAACGCTAACATTTCACAGCCATTCTCACCTCATTTAATCGTAACTTCAAAGCGAGAAACGACGGTAACATGAAAACGATGAACTTCTTAGCAAGTCCGGAGATAGTCACTGCGATGACGATTGCTGGTAATATGACATTTAATCCAATGACAGATACAATACCAGCAGAAGGAGAAAAGAAAGCTTTGAAGTTTGAACCACCTCATGGTACATTCCTTCCTGCTGACGGTTTTGAGGTTGGTGATGAAACATTTTCACCAAGACCAACACCTCAACCTATACCCGAGACGGAGGTGAACATTGACAAGTCTAGCAATAGGTTGGAAATACTCGAGCCATTTGAGTCACATTTTGAAAACAGTGAACAACCGACAGAATTGAGTGGGTTGCAGTGTTTGATGAGAGTGAGAGGAAAGTGTACAACAGATCACATTTCAGCTGCTGGACCTTGGCTCAAATATAAGGGACATTTGAGTAACATTTCAGAAAACACATTAATGACAGCGGTGAATGATGAGAATGGTAATGTGAATTCTGCGTATGATTTCTTTAATGGGAAGTACAACACTATTCCTAATGTAGGAAAGGAGTACAAAAGAGAGCGTAAGCCTTGGATGCTAGTTGTTGATGAGAATTATGGTGAAGGCAGTGCTCGTGAGCATGCCTCAATGCAACCAAGGTGGCTTGGATGTGCTATAGTGTTGGGTAGATCATTAGCACGTATCCACGAAACCAATCTCAAGAAGCAAGGTATTCTTCCACTCACATTTACAAACAAGGAGGATTACAGTAAGATAGATGCAGGTGATGATATAAGCACGCAAGGATTGGTTCAGTTGTTTGGAGGTGCATTAGACACACCACTCAGCGTCAATGTTGAGAAGAAGGATGGAAGGAAGCTGAGTATCCCAGTGAACCACACCATGTCGGTAGATCAGCTTACGTGGCTGAGGTATGGAAGTGCACTGAATGCAATTGCAGCAGCGGCCAAAAAGAGACAAGAGTAAACAAAGAGATAATCAGTGAAGCATATATTTATGAAAAAGATAGCTTAAAGAGAGCTTTACTTAGTAAAATAAGATGAGACACATAGATTTGAATTATTTTTGATTAATGGAATTTAGTTATCTACTTGAGCGTCAGCCTTGGATCTTAAATCGTGAGCAGTAAATGAACCTCTTGGCTGAGACTTGTTCTTGGAGAAGAGAACAGGGCGAAGGACATTCAAGTAGAGAGTCTTTGCGCCTTTAGTTTGAGGGAGCATGAGCCAAGCGGAGAATCCGATCCTAAGTAGTGAAAGTTAATATCGTGTCCTATAAAAAACACCTAGACATACTTGAAAAGGTAGTAGAAGGGGAAGTACTTGACAATGTTAACAAGGCTCTCACCAAAGGTAAAGAAGGAGAAGACCACGAAATAAGTGAGCCATTGAATGTCATCGTCGTGTCCTGGAGATTCGATGGCGCAGAGTGCGTAGTAAGCAGGTATAGCGAAACCGATGAGGTTTGAGATGAAAGCAGCGCCAATGTTGAAAAAGACGAGAGCAGCGACGACAAAGGCTAAGCCTGGAGCGACGTACGCTTTTGGTAAGCCAATTTGAGATTCAATCGGCGGAAGGGTCAGCTGGGTGTTGGTGGGGGGAGAATAATATTCACCTTTGAGATTTGTGGGTAAGCGCTGAGCTGGAAAGGTTGATTAGTAAGAGAATGGGCGTTGGTACAAGCAAACACACCTGCTTATCGACCTGGAAGACATTAGTATTATTGATACACAGCGTAATCAATCAAACTCACTTGGTTGACGTAGTATTGTGCCTGTAGCGTGGCTTAGAAGAGATGAATGCAGGCAAAAAGCCAGACTCACCTTGGCTTGGATGTCTGCTGCTGATGCCATTTTCAGGAATACTTGGTGGGAGTTAAGGCAGTCGAGTGGGTGAGTAAGGAAATAGATAATTAATATTAATATAACGTATAGTGGTTAAGTACGTTAGACTGGGCTGTTACATCCAGCTTTCTTCACCATTTGTACTTGTAGTCCCTCTATCAAGGTGAATATTTTCACCTACATCATAACTCACTGGAAAATACATGAATGAAGACACAATCACACACAGCACCTATAACACACCCTATACACACCACTCGCACGACAAAATTAATTTCAAATTTTATAAAATCTGAGCGTATAAGAATTTCGCAGCTGACTTCCTGGCTCCTTGTCGATTGACGATAAAGTGGGCGAAGGACGACACAAACGATGCAAGTTTTTGTTAAGGTGGGAGCATATATTGCGTACTTTACACGCAGCTAACAAAACCATAGACGCTCACGGGTAAGACTATCACCCTCGAAGTCGAGTCCCAGGACACCATCGACAATGTCAAGACCAAGATCCAAGATAAAGAGGGTATCCCACCTGACCAGCAACGTCTGATCTTTGCTGGTAAGCAGCTTGAAGATGGTCGTACGCTCGCCGACTACAACATCCAAAAGGAGTCAACCCTCCACCTCGTCTTGCGTTTACGTGGTGGTGGTAAGAAGCGTAAGAAGAAGGTGTACACCACTCCAAAGAAGATCAAGCACAAGCCTCGTAAGGTCAAGATGTCGATCCTTAAGTACTACAAGGTCGAGTCTGATGGCAAGGTTAAGCGCTTGAGAAGAGAGTGCCCTGCGCCTGAGTGCGGTGCTGGTATCTTCATGGCTTGGCACCACGACCGCCAGTACTGTGGAAAGTGTGGTCTCACTTACACTTTCGAGCCTGGCACCAAGCCACCAGCATAGAGTGGTGTGTTTGGAGTATTTAGCTATACTTGATCACAAATGCATATACTTTTATGTTTACTTGGTTGTTTTGTGTGTTTTCTGTGATTTGAGTGTGGTATGTTTTGGCCTTAAACGCCTCTTGTTCCTAAACCACCATCATCGATTTTCTCCAAAAATGCCCCTAGGCTATCGCATGCCTGCTAGGCTACGCCGAAAGGCTGGTCAGACGCTCAATTGGATACATCCTCATTCCACTCCTTCTCCACAACGTGGTAGATCTTTCAGATTCTCTGCGAAGAGATGGACCGGTTACAAGAATGCTGATCAGAAGTACGAACATTTGAAGCAAAAACAACCATTGAGATGTTAGTTTAGACTGTTTTGTTTGCGTCTAAGCATCACATCTAACTCCCATTCATAGATCGTCTCAAAATGGCTTGGAAGGACACTCCCACAAAGTGGTATCCTCTCCCTATTGGTATTGGTGCCGCACTTCTCGCTTTTCTTAGCATGCGTAATCGCAATTGGTCTACCAACAACGAGCCTCAAGTTGTGTTTGACGGACAAGCTATGAAATTGCAAGGGCCATGGCAAGTGAGTGTGGTTTGATTATTCGGAGTAACCTCACTCATTTGCTCAAAATAGGTGCATGTTATCGGTGCACTACCACTCCGACAACTCTCCAGACTTTGGGGATACGTTAACTCTTTCGAAATTCCAATATGGGCACGTCCAACTGGTTTCAAAATATACTCTTGGCTATTCAATTGCAACCTCGATGAAATAACTCCAGAAGATCTCACCTTATATCCCAGTCTTGGTGTGTTTTTCTATCGTAAACTCAAATCTGGCGCGAGACCAATAGCCGAATCACCATTAGTTTCACCAGCTGATGGTACACTTTTACACTTTGGTACAATTGAAAATGCACAAGTTGAGCAGGTGAAAGGAGTTACTTATAGTTTGGATGCTTTATTAGGATTGACTGATAGAGCATCTGATTCATTATCACTTTATCTCAATGAAGGAAGCCCAAATGATCCCCACGAACACGTCAAACATACAGATTTTGCTAATGTTAACGGTATAGAGTATAGTTTGGATGAGTTGCTGGGAAAGCAGCAGAAGGAAGGTTCCACTAGAGATGCCGCTATTGAACATGATCTAAGTGCTGCTGCTATATCCCATGATGCAAAAGTTGCACAAGAACTTGGTCGACAAGTGATAGATAGAGCTATTGATAGTGATAGTGATAGTAATAGTGATAGTGATACAAGCAACACTCTTTCAAAACCCACAATAAAACCAGGTAATAAACTATTTTTCAGCGTCATTTATCTCGCACCTGGTGATTACCATAGATTTCACAGTCCAGCTGCATGGGTGGCAGAAAAACGAAGACATTTTGCAGGAGATTTGTTTAGTGTCTCACCGTGGATGGCTAAGCGATTACCCAACTTGTTTGTTTTGAATGAAAGGGTTGCGTTGCTAGGAAGATGGACACATGGATTCTTTAGCATGACTCCAGTTGGGGCGACAAACGTTGGATCAATTATACTCAACTTTGATAAAGATTTGAGGACAAATGTTGGTAGAAGGCCACCACGTACAGGTGCATATAAGGAAGCAGATTATGCTAGAGCATCGAGGGTACTCAAAGGACAGCCACTTCAACGTGGTGAGGAAATGGGCGGATTCTGTTTAGGATCTACGGTTGTAATGGTGTTTGAAGCGCCTGAGGAGTTTAAATTCTTTGGGAATCCAGGTGATAAAGTGAAGATGGGAGAGGCGATGATGGGATAGCAATCGTGATTTGTAATTACAATTTATAATATATATTCTTCTCGGTCTACCACACTCATAAAAACAAAGCATGGGTCTCGCATTCTCGTCGATATTTAGTTTATTCTCCAAAAAGGAATATAAATTGGTTGTCATAGGACTCGATAACGCAGGGAAAACTACAATTCTTTATAGAGTGACGCAGGTGAGTTGATCTATAAGGAATTGTGACACCACTAAAGTATATATAGGGAGAAGTAATTGCAACTGCACCAACAGTTGGTTCAAATCTCGAGCAATTAGAATACAAGAATCTAAAATTCGCTTTGTGGGATATCGGCGGTCAGCAGCAGCTTAGATCGACGTGGTCCGCGTATTATAATCAGGCAAAAGCTATCATACTCGTAGTCGACAGCTGTGAGATTGATAGGCTAGCAGTTGTGAAGGAGGAGCTTCACCGGGCGTGTCAAGATGAGCAACTTGATGATGCATTGTTGTTAGTCTGGGCGAATAAGCAAGATAGAAAGGTGTGTAAGTATTAAATTGTGAAATCCAGATAATAATCTACTCAAAGGAACATGCAGCATCTCCTGCTCAAATATCCGCAGAACTTCAACTCACCGCGCTTAAAGATAGGCAATGGTCGATATTCCCGTGTTCTGCACTCACAGGAGATGGACTCTCAGAGGGATTGGACTGGCTTACAGATCGCATATCTTAATATATCCAGATGAAATAAATGAAATTAATTTTAAAATTACAATTTGTATTTTTATATTGCCTTTTTCCTTTTTCATCGACGACAACGACGCCATCACAGCATTCACAGCTTCAACCACATCTTTGCTGATACTGCCATGTCACAAGCGCAGACACAAACGCAAACACAAACGCAGATGCAGCCACCGCCTGCACCGCCAACGCCTCAAGAGGTTCATCGCAAGCTGTCAATGACCTCAGCACCGCCAAAATCGGACGATAATCTTAACGATTCATTTAAAAAAAGCCAAAGGAGATTGTCACAGAATATTCCTGAGCCTGTTTCAGACAGTCCTCCTAGTCCCACTTTCTCAAAGCACCCGTATCTCAGCGCCGACGACGAAGACCACGAGCCTCTTTCTGAGGAGGAGGAAGTCGCCGCGATGAGTGGCTCGGCGATTAATGGCACGACAATCAATTCCGCCCATGATGCTCCCATTAATGAAGAAAATGTTCTCAGAAATGGTTACCTCGATAAAAAGGGTGGCGGACACCGCAAGCGATGGAAAAAGAGGTGGTTCGTTTTAAGACCAACGAAGCTTGCTATTTATAAGTCTGATAAGGTTTGTCGGTTTGTTTGTTACTTGTCTTTCGCTCACAAATTATCCCAGGAATACCGCTTACTCCGGCTTATTGACGTTAGTGCGATGCATACTTGCGTAGAAGTTGACGTCGGTAAGAAGCATAATAACGTCTTTGGTTTAGTCACTCCAGACAGAATATTTTACCTCAAGTGTCACTCACGTCCCGACATGGAAAGCTGGATTGATGCTGTCAATATGGCGCGTAAATTTATGCGCGAGTCAAATAGTCTTCATACAAGTCTAGCTATCAACAACGAATCATCTTCCCAGCTCTCCCCAGTTAACATCCCCACTCCTGCACACAGACGCACCTCTCTCTCTTCTACTCAAGCCTCTCCTGCTCGTATCGAAACGGGTGGCTTCAGTCTTACAACAGATGGCGGTGAATCTCCCAACGACCGTGACAGTACTGACGACGACGATGACGATGGTGGTCTACCCCCAACAGATCCCAACAAAGTCATCCTCACTGGCTACCTAATGAAGTTGTCTAAACGCAAAGCGTGGAGGAAGCGCTACTGGATGCTCACTTCTGATAAACTTTCCTACGCTCGTTCGCATATGGATAAACCGCAGCGACATATCCCCCTCTCCAAAATTCTCGATACTCTAGAGGCGGAGAAGCAGCCAACATCACCGGAAGGTGCTGAACAGCATGAGCATAAGTTCAAAGTGATTACTGTTAAGCGAACTTTTATTCTCTCAGCTCAATCAGAGGAGGAAGAAATTAGATGGTTGTCCGCATTACAAACTCTCTTAGCTCATAAGAGAGGTTTACCAGTTGGAGATATCACAGCATCACCTATATCGACTATCAATAATAGCCATTATTTAGGCCCTGCACCGCCACAGCTTATCACTCAACCGCCTACGCCACAACTTCATAAACTCGTTGATGTCCCAGAAGAGGATACTGTGGCAGAAGTTTTGGCTGCGGAGGAGGAAAATGAAGAGGGTGATGATAGTGAGAAGCTTAATGGGATTGGAAGTGGGAATGTTAATGGTACTGGACTGCGTAACGCTCTCATCACACCTAATCACGAGACCCAATCAAAACACCAAAGAACTAGAAGCGGTACTGTTGAAGCTAGAGCGGCTGTTGATGCTGTTACAAAGAGGTACCACCCAGATGACCTCAAATAGACGATTAATATATTTTACGCTGACTATGACTCTATTTAAAGGAATATACACACACTAATAAGATGGACTAACTACTTAATCATTTTCATGCACTTACTTGTACTAATTTGGCTGATGTACTTTTGTTATCGAATTACCATCGAATTGCCACAATCATCAATCGTATCATGTTGACGAATTGTTTGCGGAGGAATGTTTTTAAGGGATTTGCATTACCTCAGAGTAGCTTAAGGCAGTATAGATTTTACAGTATACAAGAAAAGCAGCGGGAGGTGTATAAGCAGAGAAACAGATCATTGATGTACTACTCAGCAGCTACGGTACGAATTGCATAAGGAAACGATCTCACGACTCACAAATCCCAGATACTCGTCGTATTAGGTGCTAGCTACGCAGCTGTGCCCATGTATCGTGCATTCTGTTCTGCTACCGGATTCGCAGGCACCCCAATGACAGACCCTAGCAAATATACAGCGGATCGTTTAATACCAACAGAAGAAAGCGTCACTAATAAACGCATTACTGTCAGATTCGCTGCTGAAGCTAGCGATATGTTGCCATGGAAGTTCACACCACAACAGAAGGAAATTAAGGTGCTTCCAGGCGAGAGTGCATTAGCGTTCTACACAGCTACGAATAAATCTGATCAAGATATTATTGGTATTGCCACGTATAACGTTACACCGGGGAAAGTGGGTGGATAGTAGTGCTTGGACATGGTATCAATCTAACTCTCATTCTTCTTCAGATAGCTCCATACTTTGCAAAAGTTGAATGCTTTTGCTTTGAAGAACAACGCCTCCTCGCTGGAGAAACTGTCGATTTACCCATCTTATTCTTTGTCGATAGGGACTTTTTAGATGATCCTTCGATGCGAGGCGTCGATGATATAGTCCTCAATTACGTTTTCTTCAAGGCAAAACATGACAGACGTGGACAATTAGTACCGGTTGGTGTGCAGGATGGCGTAGACGTACACGACATTTCAACACCGAATCTTGTCAAATAGATAGACTAATGATGCATTATAAATGTTTAATATTACAAATTGTGAATCTTCATGTTAAATTTAATCGCTCAATTGGTTGCAATTGATGCACTACGTGAACTTCTCGACCGCTTCTCCATCTCAACAATATCAACAATCGCATCCCGAACAAAAGAGACATTGTAATCTATTGACTGCTTGAACCTATCAAAGGTATCACTTTTTATGAGAGCAATGAGAATTAGATTTTCGTGTATTTGCCATTTGGAAATGGTTATATCGCTAGCCAGTCGTATACTAGCTGTAGCGGGTTGTTTTAAGTTTTTGATAGGGTTAAGATGTTGATCCTGATTTTGCTCGCTTTGATCCTGATCCTGATCCTGCTCAATAGACGGATGATATTTATACAACTTTGAAAATTTGTCGAAAGTGTCCAGGGCATCGACACATACTTCAAAAGTTGAAGCGTCAGCTACTGTTGCATCTGTTGCAAAATACAGTCTGCTATTCTGCTCAAATAGAAATGCCTTGGCTATTCCGGAATTAGCACAGAAGACATTCAACAGGTTCTGAATGACGGGCAATTGTTTAGCTAACTTTTGAACGACTTTACTGAAAGCATCTAGAATTGAATGATCGTATATGCTAGTCAAATGATAGCTAAGCTGTGGACGTAGTAGACTGTCCAAACCGTAATCAGATAGACCATCGGATACCCTTGATTTAATATCTCTAATAGTATCCAACTTATACTCATCAGATAAGCCATCAACCTTGTGTACGAATATTTCAATATTAACTTGTTTATTTGCCTTGTATGCTCTGAGAATGATTTGGTGTAGCTGAGTCAAAGATCTTGTGTAATCGTCTTGAGCGTCAACAACGAAGACTAAAGTGGATAGCTGAGAGAGATCAATGCCGAGTAGATCTAGATTAGCGTGTCCAGGAATATCCCAAAGCTGGAGACCAACGAAGGAGCTTTGGGGATGTGAGGGAGATGAATGACTAGGTACGAGGAAACGCACTCCACGTTATGAATAGCTGATCTAATATTATTCTCCAAGTATAGCGTATCCTTTGCGGCCATTCCAGTGAAAACGACACGCTGGATTGAAGTCTTTCCAGATCTGAAATTTATTCTTAATTAAATTTAACAGCGTGTTGCCTACTAACCTCCTTAATCCCGCTAATAATACTTTCTTCCGGTGTATGTCATCATCTTCCATCTCCACCAACTCTCGCAGTCAACGACCAAGAGTGGATTTAGATGGAGAAATTCAAGAACTCTGGTACAATAAAGCGGGCAACGAACGCTTTGAATAACAGGGATAGTAATAGAGATGGCGCTGTAATCAACCAACAGACCAATGTGGGTGGGGCTCTTACTCACGCCTTTGTACTCACACGTATAAGATGCGTGGATTGACGCAGTATATTGCAGATCTAAGATCTTGTAGGGTCAGGGAGTTAGAAGAAAAGCGTATAAATAGGGAATTAGCCCATATTAGGCAGCGATTCAAGGGTACGTGCGTTGTTATTTGATAGTCCATTCTAATCCCACAATTTAGAGGGAAATATGACTGGTTATCAAAAACGTAAATACGTGGCTAAAATTCTATTCACTTATATTCTCGGTTACAAAGTTGATATCGGTCATATGGAAGCTGCTAATCTTATCTCTAGCACGCGTTACTCTGAAAAACAGATGGGTTATCTTGCATTAACGCTATTGCTACACGAGAATAGCGAACTCACTCGTCTCGTTATCAACTCTATCCGCAAAGACCTCGATGATCTAAACGAAGTTAACAATTGTCTCGCTTTACACGCTATTGCTAATATTGGTGGTATGGAAATGGCTGAGGCTTTGGCAGAGGATGTTCATCGCTCTCTCATTTCTCCCACTTCAAACAGCTTCGTTAAGAAGAAGGCTGCTCTCACTCTACTCAGATTATACAGGAAGTATCCCGATATCGTCCCCATTAGAGAATGGGCTCTGCGTATCGTTAGCGTCATGGATGATGATAACCTCGGCGTTAGTTTGACTGTCACTTCGCTAATTATGACCCTCGCTCAGAATGATCCAGACGCTTTCGCCATTTGCTACCCAAAGGCTGTTGATAGGCTTACAAAGCTCATCATTGAGAGAAAGTACTCTAGTGATTATGTTTACTACAAAGTGCCCTCTCCTTGGCTCCAAGTCAAGCTTCTCCGTCTGCTGCAATATTACCCACCTTCAGAGGACGCAGCAATCCGCTTAGCAATTAACAACGTCCTCAACGCTATCCTCACCAACTCTCAAGATATACCAAAGAACGTTCAACATGCAAACGCTCAAAATTCTGTACTCTTTGAAGCCATTAACTTGTCTATACACTTGGACACCGGGTCTTCGATTGTCAGCGCTGCGAGCGTACTCCTCGGCAAATTCATTCTCAGCAAAGAGACAAACGTTAGATACCTCGGATTGGATACAATGGCTCACCTCGCTGCATGTGCCGACACCCTCGAACCAATCAAACGTCACCAGAATACTATTCTCCAAGCTTTAAAAGACAAAGACGTTAGTGTGAGGAAAAGGGGTCTTGATTTACTCTTCAGTATGTGCGATACTGTCAATGCAAAGCCAATTGTTTCAGAACTGTTGGCCCACCTCCAAAACGCTGACTATGGATTGAGAGAGGAGATGACATTGAAAATTGCCATCCTTACTGAAAAGTTTGCCACTGATGTGAGAGAGGAATTTTGCACTTGGAATACTTTTTTTTTTCACTAATACACTCTTAGTACAAGTGGTATGTTGATACTATTCTCCGACTCATTCAAATTGCCGGTGAACACGTCGGTAATCAAGTTTGGTATAGAGTCATCCAGATTGTTACCAACACGGAGAGTCTTCAGCAGTACTCTGCGCACACAGTTTTTTCATTTCTTCGTCAGCCAGCGTGTCCTGAAAACCTCGTCAAAGTTGGCGCGTACATTCTCGGTGAATACGGTCACCTCATTGCTGACAATCCGGGGTGCTCGCCGATTGAGCAATTCAACATTATTCACCTAAAATCCAACTTTTGCTCTGCATCAACGCGCGCTTTATTGCTTACGACTTACATCAAATGGGTTAATCTTTTCCCAGAAATCAAAGACATACTCGTCAATGTGTTTGACAAGTATAGATACGTGCTAGACACTGAATTACAGCAAAGAGCGTCCGAATATTATGCTCTTGCAACACGAAACGACAATAACGAGCTATTGCAGATAGTCTGCGATGAGATGCCGCCTTTCCCAGAGCGTGAGAGCAACCTTCTCACCTCCCTTGATCGCAAGCACGACGATACACAAGACTCAAGAACGTGGGTTATTGGCGGAAAGGAAGCCAACCGGGATCGTAACATAGTGCGCGCCAAGTCGCTCAACAAGAAGGCAGAAGGTGGTATCTTGCATAAAGGACCCGGCGCCTCGCCGACACTCGATGGTAATCCAACGCACCAAACTGGTCAGCTCCAACCACAACCTGATGCACTAAGTCACGATCTGATCGCGCCGTTCCCTGAGAAGACGACGTCAGGTGTCTCTCTAAGTGCTGCAGCCATCCATGTCGTCAGAAACGACGCCATCGATAGTGATTTCATGGAGTTGCTGTACAACTACGAAGGTGTTCTTTATGACTCAGACTTCTTGAGGGTCGTCGTAAAGTCAGAATACCATGGACCTCTAGGCAGACTGCTTCTACAAATTTTCAACAAGGTTGCTTCGGCGACGCTCACCTCATTCAGTGCTACCATCGACTCGAGCGATGAAGAAGCTCTCAATATTACCTTTCCTCAAATGATGTCCAACTCTAAGATCGTCGGCGGGGAGTCAGTACAGCAGTCCGTGCATGTTGAGTGCAGGAGTGTATATAGTGAGCCTCCAACTTTGCGCATGAGCTATATCGCGGGCTCGCACCAAACTCTGGCCTTGCGCTTCCCCGTCCTCCTCTCGAAGTTCCTCGAACCCGTAGAGTACGTAGATCATAGCTGCAAATGCATCTTTCTAAACATTCTCTCAGGCTCTCACAGACGGACTTTTTTGAGCGGTGGAAGCAGATCGGCGGTGCGCCACGGGAGGCTCAAATCATCTTCCCGATCAGCCTTAAAGCAGGTAGCGTCGATGGACAGAAGACGAATGAAATCTTTACCGGTAACAGATTTAGCGTTTTACCGAGCGTCGATCCGAATCCCGGAAACTTTGTCGCGGCGGCTGTGTTGCACATGTCAGTGATAGGGAAAGTAGGATGCCTGGTACGGTACGAACCCAACCAAAACGCGAAGGTGGGTTTTTCATATGCGTTAATTGCCTCATCTGACATCTATACACAGCTAGCTCGCTTAACTTTGCGCACGACCAATGAAGATGTCTCCATCAAGTTGCTAGACGTGTTGCAAACGCAACTTTCAAGCAAAAATTAAATTAATTGCATTACCTTATGTATACCTCATTATATTATTGCACATTGCACAGCCTTTTGCTGATTGATGTCACATAGCATTCAGGAACACGTACACGGGGGAATTTTTTTTAGCTCGTAGCTTTTATACGCTCTTTACGAGATTAACAATAACTCAATGAAATTCTCCCTCTCCCTCTTTCTTGCTTCGATCCTGACCGCTGCTTCAACTGCTACGGCAGCCGCACCGCCAAATATTTCCTTAGGCAGCGACTTCAATGACTGCCTTCAAGCAACCAGCGGTGCTGTTCTTGCTCCCGGCGATCAAGCGTACGACAGCGCCAGAGAAACTTACAATTCCCGCACAAATTTCTCCCCCAGATACGTCGTGCAACCAAAATCCCTCGAGGACGTCCAGCACGCAGTGAGATGCGCTAGCCATTACAACGTGGCCGTTACCTCAAAATCAGGTGGTCATGGATATGCCGGATTCGCCATCGGTGGTCAAGACGGCGATTTGACTATCGACATGACCAATCTCAAGACACTTACCGTCGAAGAGAACGGTCTTGTTCGCGCTGGTCCTGGTATCCACTTGGGCGAGCTTTACACGGGCATCTACGATCAAGGAGGATGGGTATTGCCCGGAGGGACCTGTCCACAAGTCGGTATTGGTGGCCATACCTCATTTGGAGGTGCGTGTAGTGTGCATGCCCAAGCTTTACTGACGTTTACTAGGTTATGGTCCACTTTCGCGTAAGTCTGGCTTCCTCCTCGACAAGGTCACAGAGGCTGAGGTTGTATTCGCAAACGGCACTTCGGCAGTCGTGTCTGAAGGCGACGATGTTTTCTTTGCAGTCACTGGCGCTGCTCCTTCTTTCGTTGCTGTGACTCAATTCACGTACCAAGCCGAAAAAGAACCATGGAACACTGTCGGGTTCAGCTACTCGATGTACGGCCGCTCACTCGAAGAGTCAGTGCAGGCGTTCAACGGATACCAGAATTTCATGAACTCAATTACAAATGACTTTTACGGCATTGTCGTGCTAGGATCTGACTCTTTCCAATTGTCAGGGAAGTATTATGGCAGTTGGGATCAATATTTCCAAATAGTTCAACCATTACTTGAAGCTATTGGTTTGAGAGATGGCGATGAACAATATGTTTCTCAGGACTCAAACTTTATCACATCCTTCACAAAGACATCTGGTGATCTATCTTCCACTCATGTTGATCCAGAATCCTTTTATAGCAAGTCACTAATGGTCAACGAACCACTGTCGATGGCCGAGGTTTACTCATTCTTTGGATATCTCAAATACGATGCAACCAACGCTGAAAATCAAGGATACAGCTGGTACATAATCGTTGATCCTTACAATGGTGCTGTGCACGATCAATCGACTGATATTAGATCCTTCCCACACCGCAACGCCCTTCTCGATTTCCAGTTCTTCGCATACAGCGGTGTTGAGGAGAGCAAACTTTTCGAGCTCGTTGACGGGATGGTCACGAGTATTACGGACTCCCCTCAAGCTGCTTATCCGAACTATGCAGACCCACGTCTCGATAACTGGCAATACCTCTATTACGGCAACAACTACGGAAGACTTCAGCAGATCAAGGGACAGGTTGACCCTGGCAACACCTTCAGATTCCCTCAGTCAGGTGAGTGTGACGAAAATGAGCGTGATTTTTTTTCTAACAGCCTCGCCAGTCGAGCTTCCATGGTAATGCTTATACATAATACCAAATCCAATCAAACAAGGACAATTGTAAATAAAATTCATGACGATTCATATGTGAACTTAGGTGAACAAGCAGGTTAGGTGATAAATGAGAT